>NC_091451.1:38093490-38363441 GCF_964237555.1 Oryctolagus cuniculus | reverse complement strand
AGACTGAAAGTGAAAAGATGGAGGGGCCAGCAGTGGCAGTGGTTTAAAGCCCTGGCCTGAAGTGCCAGCATCCCATATGGGCGCCAGTTCTAGTCCCGGCTGTTCCACTTCCCATCCAGTTCTCTGCTCTGGCCTGGGATAGCAGTAGAAGATGGCCCAAATGCTTGGGCCCCTGCACCCACATGGGAGTGCAGAAGAAGCTCTTATCTCCTGGCTTCAGATCAGCACAGCTCCGGCCATTGTTGCCATCTGGGGAGTGAACCAGCAGATGGAAGACCTCTCTCTCTGTCTCTACCTCTCTCTGTAACTCTGTCATTCAAATAAATAAAATAAATCTTTAAAAAAAGAAAGGAAAGAAGGAAGGAAGACAGAAAAGATTCCATGCTAACAGAAACCAAAAAAGAGCTGGTGTAGCCATCCTAATATCAGACAAAATAGACTTTAACACAAAACCTGTTAAAAGAGATAAAGAAGGGCTTAAAAGAGACAAAGAAGGGCACTATGTAATGATTAAGGGATCAATTCAACAGGAAGATGTGACTATGATAAACATATATGCACCTAATTACAAGACACCTGGTTACTTAAAAGAAATGTTAATGACTCTAAAGGATTCCCATACAATAGTAATAGAGGACTTCAATACCCCACATTCAGCAATGGACAGATCAACAAGACAGAAAATCAGGAAGGAAACAACAGTTAACCAATACTATAGATCAAATGGACCTAACAGGTATCCACAGAACTTTTCATCCTATAGTTGCAGAATACACATTCTTCTCACCAGTGCATGGAACTTTCTCTAGGATAGACCATATGCTAGGCCATAAATCAAGTCTCAGCAAATTCAAAAAATCGAAGTCATACCACACATCTTCTCTGACCACAGTGGAATGAAGTTGGAAATTAACAACTCAAGAATCTCTGGGCTGGCGCCGTGGCTCCATAGGCTAATCCTCCATCTTGCGGCGCTGGCACACTGGGTTCTAGTCCCAGTCAGGGTGCCGGATTCTGTCCTGGTTGCCCCTCTTCCAGGCCAGCTCTCTGCTGTGGCCCGGGAGTGCAGTGGGGATGGCCCAAGTGCTTGGGCCCTGCACCCCATGGGAGACCAGGATAAGTACCTGGCTCCTGCCTTCAGATCAGTGCAGCGCGCCGGCCGTTGGAGGGTGAACCAACGGCAAAAGGAAGACCTTTCTCTCTGTCCCTCTCTCTCACTGTCCACTCTGCCTGTCAAAAAAATAAATAAATAAATAAAATGGTTCTTTAAAAAAAAAAGAATCTCTGGAACATATGCAAACACATGGAGACTGAACAACATATGCATGAATGAACAATGGGTCATAGAAGAAATCAAAAGAGAAATCAAAAAAACTGTTGAGGAAGTTTTTTGATACTATTTGTTCAACTCTTTACTTAGTATAGAGCTAATCTTCTGAGTATAAATTTAATTGAAAATAGATCTTAGTAAAAAAAAATAAGAGTAGAAATAGGAGAGGGAGGAGGAAGAAAGGTGGGAGTGAAGGTGGGAGGCTGGGTATGGTGAGAAGAATCACTATCCCTATGTTCCTAAAGTTGTATTTATGAAGTGCATGAAGTTTGTATACTTTAAATAAAATATTTTGGGGGAAAAAAGAATAGAAGCATCTGAAAGAAAGAAAGGAGGAGAGAGAGAAAGAAATTACTAGATGTGTTATTGTAGAAGAATCCTCTGTTTTGCATAGTGCCAAAAGGAGGGAAAAAATGCAACCATCCTGTATTGACAATTGATAACATGCCAATGTCAAGTTTGGACCTAATAACGATTAAAAAAAAGACAACCATTCTAAAAAATAAACAAATAAGCAAATATAACTAAATGCAGTGTGCTACCCTGTATTGGATTCCATTATGAAAAAAAGAACATGAGCTTATTTTTTAAATTTTTAATTAGTTTTAACAAATTCATATTGTTGAATTAAATAAGCAGAATGACATTAACCTGAAGCTGTCTCCTTACCTTGAGTTCCTACATAACTACAGGGGCAGATGTTTGGCACAGGGATTTAAACCCCTGGTTGGGATGCCCACATCCCATACGGGAGTGTCTGGGATTGAGTCCCAACTCTGCTTCCAGTTTCAGTTTCCTGCTAATGCACATCCTGGCAGGGAGCTCAAGTACTGGAGTCCCTGCCACTTCCATGAGAGATCCAGATTCAGTTCCTGGCTTCTGCTTGGCCCAGCTCCAGCTGTTGAAGGCATTTGGGGAGTGATCAGTGGATGGAAGATTCTTCTCTCCCTCTCTTTCAAATAAAGAAAATCAATTTTCTTAACTTATTAAAAAATGAAGACTATTCTTGTAAAACAATAACAACAAAGGGGCCAGCGCTCTGGTGCAGTGGGTTAGTGTGCTTGCCTGAAGGGCAGGCATCCCATATGGGTGCCCGTTCAAGACTTGCCTGCTCCACTTCCAATCCAGCTCTCTGCTATGGTCTGGGAAAGCAGTAGAAGATAGCTCACGTCCTTGGGCCGCTGCACCTGCTTCCCAGCAGTTTCTGCTTGTGAACATCTGCTAGGTACGCCATGACTCCTCGTATGCACTCGTCTACCTCCAGTCTCAGGGGCGTAGTCTGCCCTGTTTCCTACCTCTCTTATGGCTCTAAGAAGAATCATTGAGTTTTCAGTCTACTCAGCTGTTCACGTTAGAATCGAGTATCAGCCTTCAAGCTCCTTACACTGAGAACTGGAAACCAGAAGTCTCTTTATGTTAACTTCTAGAAAATCTTTCATGTATGGTCTAGTCTTTGAATTGTGCCAGACACATATTGAATAGTATAAGTAGAAGCAAAGGGAGGCCGGCGCCGCGGCTCACTAGGCTAATCCTCCGCCTAGCGGCGCCGGCACACCGGGTTCCAGTCCCGGTCGGGGCGCCGGATTCTGTCCCGGTTGCCCCTCTTCCAGGCCAGCCCTCTGCTGTGGCCAGGGAGTGCAGTGGAGGATGGCCCAGGTGCTTGGGCCCTGCACCCCATGGGAGACCAGGAAAAGCACCTGGCTCCTGACTCCTGCCATCGGATCAGCGCGGTGCGCCGGCCGCAGCGCGCTGGCCGTGGTGGCCATTGGAGGGTGAACCAATGGCAAAGGAAGACCTTTCTCTCTGTCTCTCTCTCTCACTGTCCACTCTGCCTGTCAAAAAAAAAAAAAAAAAAAAAGAAGAAGCAAAGGGAATCAAGTTGGAGCCTTTCACATAGATTTATGTCAAGAACTCTCCCGTCTAATTTATCTCCTTTGCTTCCACCAGCATTTTTGCATTAAGGCTCACAGCAACACCCTTTGGGTTAAGGTATCTTGTGCTGTGATTTACAACCACTTCCTCTTTTCTTTACCTCACTTCCCCTCTTTCAGTCTCCCGTAGACTAGGAGGCTAGATCATATAACAGCAAGTAAAGCCACATCCCTGAAATTAGGAATCTTCCAAGGAAGGATTTATCACCTCTCAGTGCATACACCTTTCAAAACTTCTGATAAAATCTCAACTCTGCACAAGGACTAAGGACTGCTCCAGGTGTCTTCCAGTCTTTGTTTCAGGTTCCTTTGTTTACAGTATTTGGTAAGGTATGCTATTTCACAGTTTCCATATATTTCTAAAGTGTTATTTATTTGAAAAGCAGAGTTACAGACAAAGAGTGAGAAAGAGTTCTTCCATCTGGTGGGTCATTTCCCAAATGGCTATAAGTGCTGGGGTTGGGCCAGACCACAGCTAGGAGCTTAGAACTCCAATCAGACCTTCCACATGGGTGGCAAGGGCCCAAGTACTTGGGACATCTTCCACTACTTTCCAAGACTCATTAGCAGAGAGCTGGATCAGAAGTGGAGAAGCCAGGGCTAGAACCAGCACTCACATGGGTTGCTGGTGTTGCAGGTGGCAGCTTATCAGCTGTGCCACAATGCTGACCCCGACAGTTTCCATGGGAAGGTAATGACTTTTCTACATCACTAAAAATGGGAACGTGATGACACCAAAATGGCAGGAGTGAAGCAGCAGATGGAAGATCTCTGTCTCTCTCTCTGTCTCTCTCTGTCTCTGTCTCTCTCTCTCTGCCTCTCCGTAACTCTGCCTTTCAAGTAAATGAAAGAAAGAAAGAAAGAAAGAAAGAAAGAAAGAAAGAAAGAAAGTTCGCATTGAAGGTGTTAGGGAAATGGTCTTTCTTGAGCTGCAATTCCCTCCCACACTCCCAAGTTAGCACAGTATCACATGGAAAGAAATTCTCAGGGTCCATGGCACCCATTGAGGATAAGAGAACAGGGGAGGCAAGTTCCCAGCTTCTCTGGCATTCTGAAACTTTCTCCCTCATCACCCCACAGGAAATTTAGGGGAAAACTAAACAGCTAGACCATCTGGGACCAGATGGAAACAAAGCAAGGAGCAGAGCCTACAGAGACCACAGCTCTGATTTTAGGAATCCTCAGCGTAACTGCAAGCACTGGCATTTGATCAGAGACACCAGCTAACAGCATTGCCCACCAATTAAGCTGATCTAAATGCTCCCAGAAGAGTGGGAAGTGCTACTTGGTTTGAACCCCTGGGCCCGCCCCAAGGCCCAGCCTTAATCTACAACCCAAGGACTGCCAAGAAAGGGAGAATTCCATCAGCAAGCAGCCACTAGTCGTGCCGCACCTGGGAGTTTAAACAGTGCTTCTTGAGGCCTCATAGAGTACCTCCAAACCCCACCCAGGACAGGGCATGAGCAATGCTACAAACTACAAAAGCAAGCAGGTACTAGTTCTCCCAGCCTGGAAGTTTAAATAACACTCACTTCATCTCAAAGCTCACTTCTAGATCCTGCCCAGGCAGGGGCACAGCCACTATAGCAAATAACACCAATAAGTTTTGTCACATTGAGGAGTTTAATCAATGTCTGCCGCAGCCTCAAAGCTTACACCCAAACTCCACTTAGTTGAAACAAATCTCAAGTATTGAACGTAGCTGCTAATCCACCCACCTGATCCATGTAACCAGAGACCCTTCCTGCAATCCTCTCCAGCTACTGAACTCAAGCAATACCTTCATGCCAAGCAACACACTCGGTGGCCCAGTGAGAGCAAAAGCGATTGCAGTGATCATCCAGAAGCTAAGCCCAATTACAGAGCTCAACCAGTGATCTTGGCAGCCAGCAAACATAGTCACCTGCCCCATCTGAATTCAGAGCAAAGGTAAACCCAGCCATCTAGAGAACGTGAAAGCAAGCTCTGCCGTCTCAGGGGCATTACCAACTGACCCGTCCAGAATCACAGGCTGTCACTGACAAAGAACACCTGGAAAAGCCTGAAAATGTGGTTGTCTCCACAAACACATGAACACCTACATGAAGATACAAGGATTACAAAGACTTGGGATTCACAACAACTCCAAAAGAAACCAACAAAGCTGCTACAATGGAGCCCAAAGAAGGGAAGATCTATGAAATACCAGAAAAAAGAATCAAAATAATCCTCATAGAAAGTTGGTGAATTCCAAGAATATAAAAAGTAAAATTTGGAAACAATAATTAACAAAATGAAATGTTTCACACAGAAATAGAAATGTTAGAAAAAGAATGAAATCATAGAGATGAAAAATACAATGACTGAAATTTTAAAATGCACCAACAGCCATCTCAATCAAACTCAAGTCAATAAGCTTGAAGACATAATATTTGGAATTATGTAGTAAAAGGATCAAAAAGAATGAATTATAATGAAATGAACAGGAATTGTGGGACACAGTCCTATGAATAACAGCAATTAGAGAAGGAAAGGACATTAAAGGGCAACAAGTCACATGTAAAGATATGTTGGATGAAGACTTCCCTAATCTGAGGAAAGAAGTCCACAGATATAGGAAGCAAAGAGGTCTCGAATCAAATATAACCCAAAAAAGAATTCAATGGAAATAATAATAATCAAAGTTTCAAATTTCAAGACAGAAAAAAATACAAGAGCAGCAGAAAATTAGAAACATCATAGGAATCGAGTTGTGGCATAATGGCTTAAGATGCCACAGTGATACTGGCTTCCTATATCAGAGTGCCAGTTTGATTAGCAGCTACTCTACTTCCATTACAATTTCCTGCTTATGCACCTGAGATGGCAGCAGAAGATGGACCAAGTACTTGGGTCCCTGCCACCCATGTGGGAAACCAAGAGGGAGTTTCTGCCCCTAGCTCCTATCATTGGGCTGGCTGAGACCTGGCTGTTGCAGCCATTTGGGGGAGTGAACAGTGGATGAAAGATTCTCTCTCTCTCTCTCTCTCTCTCTCTTTCTGAGCCTGCTTTTTAAATAAATAAATAAATACATCTTTGAAAAAACACATGACATACAAAGGTAGTCCAATACTACCATCAGCAGACTTCTCAGCAGAAACACTAGGAGAAAATGGAATTATATATTAAAAATGCTAAAGGGAAAAAAACTTTCAGCAAAGATGACTATATCTAATAAAACTATACTTCCGAAGTCAAGGAGAAATAAAGACTTTCTAGCTCAAACAAAAGTTGAGGGTATTCATTATCACAAGATTGTCATAAGAAATGCTTGGGGCTGGTGCTGTGGCACAGTGGGTTAAACCGTGGCCTGAAATGCTGGGATCTCATCTGTGTACTGGATCAGGTCCTGGATGCTCCACTTCCAAACTAGCTCCCTGTTAATGTATCTGGGAAAGCAGCAGAGGATGGCCCAGATCCTTGGGCCCCTGCACCCAAGTGAGAGACCCAAGTGAAGCTCCTGGCTCCTGGCTCCTGGCTTTGGCCTGGCCCAGCCCCAGTCATTGCAGTCATTTGAGGAGTGAGCCAGAAGATGGAAGAGCATTGTCTCTCTCTCTCTTTCTCTCTCCTTATAACTCTGTCTTTCAAATAAATAAATAAATCTTTAAAAAAAAGTTAAAGAGAGCTCTTCCAACTGAAAGAAAAGAATGCTAATATATAGCACAAAAACATCTGATGTGATAAAATCCACAGATAAAAGTAAGTGTACAAAAAAACAGTATTTTTTAAGATTTATTTAAATATTTGAAAGGCACATTTACAGAGATGCAAAGGCAGAGGCAGAGAGAGAGAAAGGTCTTTCATCCACTGGTTCACTCCCCCAGATAGCAGCAACAGCCAGAGCTGCACCAATCTGAAGCCAGGAGCCAGGAGCTTCCTCTAGCTTCTTTCCACTCAAGTGCAGGGGCCCAATGATTTGGGGCATTTTCTAACTTTCCCAGCACATAGCAGAGAGCTGGATAGAAGTGGAGCAACCAAGACTGGAACTGGTATATGGGTTGCCCGGCACTGCAGGTGGCAGCTTTACCCACTATGCCACAGTGCCCAGCCCCCAAAGTATTCTAATACCATAATCATAAAAATAAAGCACTGATTCCCTAAGCAAGAAAATTAAAAGACAAAAAAAAAAATTAAAACTAGCAACTGCAACTTCCTATGGGATAGCAATGAAGAAAAATGTAACTAGTGGTATAAAAATTCAAAATATGGGGGGAGTCGGAATGTAGAGTGTTTCTTTTTTTTCTGGAATCAAAATTAAGTTATCATCAGTTTAAAATAAACTATACAACCATAAGCTCTTTTTGTAAACTTACGGTAGCCACAAACAAAGAGGCTGCAATAGATACACTAAAAATAAAAAGCAAGGAGTTAAAACATACTGCTAGAGAAAGTCAATTATAAAACAAGGAAGGGAGCAACAAATCTAGTAAAAAACTGTAAAACAAGCAAAAATGGCAACACAAAGTTTTTACCTTGCATGCAAATGGATTACATTGTTCAACTAAAAGATATAGGATGACTGAGTTGATTAAAAATAAAAAACAAGACTCAACTATATGCTGTCTATAAGAGACACATTCCCCATTAGGGATACACACAGACTGCAAGTCAATGAATGGAAAAAGTTCTTCCATGCCAATGTGACACCAAAAGAGAGCTGGAGTAGCTACATTTATATCAGATAAAACAGACTTCGAGTAAAAAATTATAAAAGATACAAGGTCATATAATAGTAAAGGGGTCAATATAGCAAGAGGATGTAACAATCATAGATGTAAATGCATCCAACATCAGAACATTTAAGTATATAATGCAAACATCAATAAATCTAAAGGGGGAAAAATACTGCAATTCAATAACAATAAGTGACTTCAAAACTCCACATTCAGCAGTGGCTAGATGATCCAGAAGAAATCAAAAGGAAAATATCAAATTTAAACTGAACTCTAGAGCAAATGGACCTGCAGACATTTTACAGAACATTGCACCCAACAGCTATAGAACACACATTCCTCTCAACTGTACATGGAACATTCTCCAGGGAGGATTAGCTGTTAGGCTATAAAACAAGTCTTATCAAATTCAAAAATACTAAAATTATATTAAGGACCCTTTCTGATCACAATGGAATAAAAATAGAAATAAAAATAATAAAAACTCAGAAAAATGTGTAAATATATGGAAATTAAGCAATATGCTCCTAAACAACAAATGGGTCAATCAAGAAATTAAGAGGAAATTTTAAAATGCATTGAGGGTTGGGCATTTGGCAGGTAAGCCACCACTTTGGATGCCAAACTGGAGTGCGTGGTTCAAGCTATACTCTTTTGCTTCTGATACAACTTCCTATTTAACGTGCACCCTGGAAAGCAGCAAATGATGATTCAAATATCTGGGTATTTGAGAGACCTAGATGGATTCTGGGGCTCTGGTTTCGGTCTAGTTCAACCTTGGTTGTTGTGGGTATTTACGGAGGGAATCAATGGATGAAAGATCTTTTTCTATTTCTGTCTGTCCCTCTGCCTTTCAAATTAAAAAATAAATAAATAAAATTCTAAAATAGTAAAATAATCTATTTTAGGTTTAGGTCAATAATCTCTCTCATATCAAAAAATAGTAAGATCTATCGTTAACAACTTAGCAATACATTTTAAGCAACTTGAAAGACAAGAACAAACTAAATCCAAAAGAAGTGGAAGGAAAGAAAAAAATAAAGATCAGAGAAGAAATAAATGAAATAGCGACAAAAAACAATACAATAGATCAACAAAACAAAGAGTTGGTTTTTTTGGAAAAGATAAAATCAACATAAATAAACATACCTTAGCTAGACTTAAAAAATAAAAAGGAGGAAAAACTCAATTAAATAAAATCAGAGATGGAAAATGAGATATTACAAGGATTCCAAAATGGTGGAATAGTGAAAAGGCATACTGCTCCAGGCTAGGGGAAAATGGTTAAAAAAAAAGTGGAGAAAGTATATTATTCTTAGGGGAGAGCTACAGAGAAAACTGAGTGAAAATTCTACAGAGGAATCCTCAACAAAATACTAGCTAATAGAATCCAACAACACATCAGAAAGATCATTCACCTGAACCAAGTGGATTTATCCCTGGTATTCAGGGATAGTTCAACATTCACAAATCAATCAATGTGAAACATCACATTAACAAACTGGAGAACAAAAACCATATGACTCTTCTCTCCTGCTCACCCTCTCGTCTCTCTCTTCTCTCCTCACTAGCTCCTCTCCTCTCTTGTCTCTCTTTTACACTCTCCTTCTCCCTCTTTTTCCTTTCTTCATCCCACCCCTCTGGTCTGCTGGGTTTTAGGTCAAGTGCCTAAGCCCCACGTGGCCAACTGAATATGACATCATGGGCCTAAGGTGTTCTTAGGAAAAAGGCAACTATAACTATACACTGAGTTTGAAGGAATTTCTCTTTAAATCTAGGAAGATCACTACCTTTAAAAATATTGCTTTGTAACTTGCTGAACTTATTTATGCAATTTATTTTAACAGGCTTCCAGGTAATCAGTACTCAATGAAACAGCAATGGGTAATTAGTACTTGTTTTAGATGAATGCAATTTTAATTTTAATTGAATTCAAGTAGAGATATATCAGCATCTTAAGTCATTTAGGTGTAACTGCTAATTTATTGTAAACTCTTGTATACTCAGCATGTTAAATTTGTGTTAAAAATGTTATAGAAATGTGTATTTAGTAAGGAAGGTTAAAAGGAAAGAGTTATTTTGAATAAAGAAAGGACAAGGTTTTTAAGATTGACTTCATCCTGATGGCTAGTTTACTCTAGACTGGAATGGAAATGATGGAATGTTTCAAGTAAGTTGAAGAGGGTGTGTGGAAGTCACAGAAGGTTATGAAAGAAAGAAATCTTGAATCTTAATGAGAAAGCCACAGAGGCCTAAAGAGTTAAATGTTCTGTAAAATCCTACAGATGCTTTCAAAAATGTTGTGTGAAGTAATCAAGTGCCTCTTGTTGAGTTTATAATAAGTTTATAATTTTAAATGTGGCAACTTAAAGTCTTTTGTCATCCACAGTTTTATATATCAGATTTGATGCTCATAAAACTAAAGCGTTGTTGGTTTTGTGCTTAGCTGTCCTCCTATAGGTTCTGATGGACTTTTTACAGCCACTTCTATTGTATTCAGTACTTTGGGACGGCACTGTAAACAGATGAAGCCAATAATGTGTTATAGGTACCAACTGAAAGTATGGTTAGCTGAGGTTACTAAGAGCAGAAAGTAATTCGAATCAATTGGTAAATTAAAAACAGTTAAAGAGTTTAAAAAGCTAGTATTGAAACTGCTATATTTGTTATCTAATGATTTAAACTGCTTTCTAAGTTTTCATTTGATATTGCTATTGTCAGTAAGTGACCTGGGACTGGCACCCCCATTTCTCTATTCTAAGTCCAACTTGTTCTCTCATTTCTCTATTCACTTCGAGGTAGGAAACTAATTCTATTCTGAAGGACTCTCCAAGGTGCACAATTTGATTTTTAGATTAGAGATGGGACTTGAGCACCCCCTTGACTTGCATCCTCTGGTCTGCTTTAACAAAAACCAGGAGGAAGAGAAAGCTAGGCATAAAAAATGTAAAGATGGGTGGCAGGCCTATTAATGGCTGTTCTGTACAGTGATCTGCCTTCAGGGAGACCCAACAGGCCAGTCCACTGCAGTGGCTTTCAATGTGGTCAGCCTGGGCTTCAGCAGAAGTCAGCTTATGAAGAGCCTTGGCAACTCTGCCAGCCAAGAGTTAGATCTCTGGAAATGGACCTGCCCTGGAGGTCGAAGGACTTCAGGTCAGAGCCACAGATCTTATTGGCTCTAAGCTGAAAAGCCCTTCACTCGGCCCAGTTTCCAAGGTGACCACCGCTGCTGAGAGGAGACTGCCAAATAGGGTCAGTAACATTGCAGGCAGAACTGTAAGTTTCCTGTTAGAGATGCCACCTGCCTTTACCTGGACAGCTCTCCTCCCAGACCAGCTAGGTAATGGAAGTCAACAGGGTGCCTTCCCCAAGGAGGTTCACACCTCCCTAAGGATTTACCCTATGTGAAGAGATAGGTCTGGGCCTCTTAACTTATAAGGCCTAAAGCCCACCTCTACTCTAACATCAATGGCTCTGCTCCCAACCTGTGCATATTGATGGTCCTCTCCTCCACTTAATGTTGTATGATTATTCAGGATTTCTCTACAGACAAACCCCTCTACCTGCAAAATTTGAGTGGCCTTTCTCCTGGTCTCAGCTGGGATCAGATTTAAACCATGTCCATCAAACAATCCTCACAAGGTTCCAGAGACCCCCCTCATTTCCTCTCCTCTATGAAATCCTTTCATTACCTGGTTAATGCCACTCTTAGGATCATTGGTTGCTATTCTCACCCTGACCTATATACTACAGTGTCAGTTTGTTTACAGCAGGTGATAATGGAATGAAGCAAGGCCTTCAGCAACCAGGCAGTCAACCAGATGCTTCTCTATCCATACATGCCTGTCCCTGCGGAGCCCCAAGATACCCCCAGCAGGCCCCTGTAGACGATGTCCCCAGTCAGCAGGAAGTAGCCAGAGAGACTCATCGTCTCCCCCTTTCCTATCATCAAAAGGTCGGGATGATAGCTTTGGGATCCACAAGGAGGGAAGGCCTACACTTCTGGGAATGGAAAGTTCCTACCTGTACTTCCCAGGAAGAAAAGTCCTTGTCAAGGTTCCTGCGGGTGCCTAAAGGTCAACCAATGAGGATCAGACCCGTCTCAACCTTTAACCCCCATGCCCTGTATCTATAAAAGGAGCCCTCCCAATCTCTGACACGCAACTTCCCCAGCCCCTGCACTGTTGCTCTGTTGGGGCCATGGAACCTCGCCCGGGAGCGGAACCCCAATAAAAGCCTGTGAATTTAAAAAAAAACATATAATTATTTCAACACATGAGGAGAAAGCATTTGACATAATACAACATTCTTTCATGATAAAAACCTTAAGCAAATTGGGTATAGAAGGAACAATCTTCAACAAAATCAAGGCAATTTATTACAAAACCCAGCCAGAATCATATTGAATGGGGGAAAAATTGGAAGCATTCTCACTAAGATCTAGAACCAGACAAGGATGCCCACTCTCACCATTGCTATTCAATATAGTCCTAGAAATTTCAGTCAGAGCCATTGGGGAAAAAAGAAATCAAAAGGATACAAATTGGAAAAGAGGAGTCCAACTATCCCTATTTGCAGATGACATGATTCTATATATATGGGAACCAAAAGACTCCACTAAGAGACTATTGGAACTCATAAAAGAGTTTGGTAAAGTGGCAGGAGATAAAATTAACACACAAATATCAATAGGCTTTGTATACACAGACAATGCCATGGCTGAGGAAGAACTTTAAAGAAATCCCATTCACAATAACTGCAAAAACAACTAAAAACCTTGGTATAAATTTAACTAAGAGGTCAAAGACCTCTATAATGAAAATTACAAAACATTAAAGAAAGATATAGAGCACAAAAAAAAAAAAAAAAAAAAAAAACAGAAAAATCCTCCATGTTCATGGATTGAAAGAATTAATATCATCAAAATGTCCATACTACCAAAAGCAATTTACAGATTTAATATGATCTCAATCAAATACCAACAACATCATTCTCAGATCTAGAAAAAACTATGCTAAAATTCATATGGAAACACAAGAGACTCCAAATAGTTTTAAAAATCTTACACAACAAAAACAAAGCCAGAGTCATCACAATACCAGATTTCAAGACATACTCATAGGGCACTTATAAGCAGAACAGCCTGATACTGGCACAAAAAAATAGATGTGTAGACCAGTAAAACAGAATGGAAACTCCGGAAATCAATCCACATGTCTACAACCAACTTATCTTTGACAAGGAGCTAAAACAAATCCCTGGAGCAAGAACAGTCTCTTAAACAAATGGTTTTGGGAAAACAGGATCTACATGTGCGGAAGTATGAAACAAGACCCCTACCTTATACCTTACACAAAAACCCACAGAAAGGACCTAAATATACAACCCAATACCATCAAATTACTAGAAAACATTGGGGAAACTCTGCAAGACACTGGCATAGGCAAAGACTTCTAAAAAAAAAAAAAAAAAAAAAAAAAAAAAAAAAAAAAAAAAACGAGAAGCCAAAATTGACAAATGGGATTTCATCAAGCTGCGAAGCTTCTGCACTGCAAATAAAACACTCAGCAAAGTGAAGAGACAACTGACAGAATGGGAGAAAATATTTGCAAACTATGAACCTGATAAAGGATTAATATCCAGAATCTATAAAGAACTCAAGAAACTGAACAACAACAAAACAAGCAATCCAGTTAAGAAATGGGTAAAGGACTTGAACAGCCATTTTTCAAAAGAAGAAATTCAGGGATGATGAGGTGGCTCACTTAGTTAATCCTCCACCTGCAACACCGGCATCCCATGTGGGCACCGGGTTCTAGTTCTGGCTTCTTCTCTTCCAGTCCAGCTCTTTGCTGTGACCCAGGAAGGCAGTGCAGGATGGCCCAGGTGTTTGAGCCCCTGCACCCACATGGGAGACCAGGAAGAAGCACCTTGCTCCTGGCTTCGGATCGGCCATTTGGGGGGTGAACCAATGGAAGGAAGACCTTTCTCTCTGTCATTCTCTCAATGTCTAACTCTATCTGTCAAATAAATTTAAAAAAATAAAATAAAACAGAAAAAAAAGATGCAAAAAAAGAAGAAATTCAAATGGCCAACAGACACATGAAAAAAATGCTCAGGACCACTAGCCATCAGGGAACTGAAAATCAAAACCACAATGCAGTTTCACCTCACCCCAGTTAGAATGGCTCTCATACAGAAATCAACAAACAATAAATTCTGGTGAGGACGTGGGGAAATGGTACCCTAATGCATTGTTAGTGGGAAGGTAAACTGGTGCAGCCATTGTGGAAGATAATATGGAGAAACCTCAGAAATCTGAATACAGACCTACCATATGACCCAGCTGTCCCACTCCTGGGAATTTACCCAAGGGAAATGAAATTAGCATATGAAAAAGTTTTCTGTACCCCATGTTCATTGCAGCTCAGTTCATAATAGCTAAGATATAGAAACAACCAGATGTCCATCAGCTGATGACTAGATAAAGAAAATGTGTTATATATAATATGGAATACTACTCAGTGGTAAAAAAAAATGAAATCTTGTCTTTTGCAATAAAATGGATGCAACTAGAAACTATTATACTAGTAAAATAAGCCAGTCCCAAAAAAACAAATACCATATGTTTTCCCTGATCTGTAGCAACTAATAGAGTACCTAAAATGCAATGTATAAGAGTAAAATCGACATTTTGAGTTTTGATGCTTGTTTATGGCCCTTGTCTCTACTGTTGAGGAATGGTGTTTTCTTCTTCATACTATTTGTTGAACTCTTAACTTAGTGTAGAGTTAATCTAATGAGCATAAACTTAAAATAGATCTTTGTAAAAATTAAGAGTGGGTATAGGAGAGGAAGTAGGAAGAAGGGTGGGAGTGTGGACGGAAGGGAGGGTGAGGTGGGAAGTATCACTATGTTTTTAAATCTGTGTATATGAAATACATGAAATTGGAATACCTTAAAAAATTTTAAAAAAAGAAAAGGCATTACAACTGATACTACACAAATACAAAAGGATCATAGGAAACTATTGTATACACCTACAGACCAAAAAATTAAAAATACAGAATATATGGATAAATTCCTGGACACATACTTGCTATGAACAGACAGATTATCAGTAATAAGACTGAAAAGCCGAGGACCTGATGATGTCCTGGCTGAGTTCTACAAAACATTTAAGGGAGAATTAATACTAACACTTCTCAAACTACTTCAAAAATGTAAAGAGAAGGGAATTCTTCCAAATTCATTCTATGAGGCCAGCATTACTCTGAGTCTAAACACAGACAAGGACACAACAACAACAAAGATAGAAAATGATATCCATGATGCACGTAGATGCAAACACCTCTATCAAACACAAAAAATAGCAAAGAGAATTCAACAGCACATTAAAAAGATTATGATTAATTTGGATTCATCCAGGGATGCAAGGATAGTAAGCCATTGCAAATCAATAAACATGATACATCACATTAACAGAATCAGGAATAGAAACAGTATGATCATTTCAATAAACACAGAAAACGCATTTGCTAAAATTCAAACACCTGGCGGCTCCGACGACCAACTCTCCACAGCCACCAACGTGAGCAGCTATACGCGCTCCAAGTCGCCTTCACGGGAGCTTGGCAGCCAGGTAAGAAACCAGTGCCTCTTCTCATTGTAATAAGAAAAGTTGCATTGAAGGAAAGAGTTGCCGGGTCACCCCTCCCCCAGCCCCCCCCCCCCCCCCAGCTCCAAGGAGCATGGCCTGGAGAAACACTTCCTGGCTTAGGAGTGAGAGCTGAATCCCAGTGCCAGGCCCACTGTGGAAATACTCAGTCAGACTGAGGGCTCCTGCCCCGGACCCCTAACCTGTACCTGTGGAGTGACTATTTGGAGCTTCCAGAGGCAGCCCTGCCTCACTTGTGTGAAGAGGCCAGGAGAGGGAGCTTGGGACTGCATCGAAGAGCAAAGAGCTGGGCCTGCAGAGCTAAGACCCGGCTCCTGATAAAGCCCAGAGCCCTCTGCTCCCCAGCTGGTGCTCAGACTGACGTGCTAGTGCTTCCCAGAGTCCGGCGGAGCTCCACTTCAGTGGAATTGGACTCATCTGGCAGGTGACACGGCCAGCCTCTGGTAGGCTGGGCAGACATCTGGGGCTTTGTAGGTGTCTGTGGTGGTGTGAAACAAGAGTGATCAACCAGAGGCCACTCTCAGTGACCAGAGGGCTGCCTTTATCACTCCTCTCCAAACCTGGACAGACAGCAGGTGCCATCGGACTATGTCTCTGGGACTCAGTGCTGGGCTAGTAAAGCCCAACGTTGGGTAAATCAAACTGGTTTCCAGCCCAAAACAAGTGCCTGTAGATGGAGTGTTTGATCTGGCCCCCAAAAACCACCAGAGACCTGTGCCCTGGCCAGACTGACTGGTTTTGTGTATGTCATCACCAGTGTCTTGTAGGCCTGATGTACAGCACCAACATTGCAAACCAAGAGGGCCTGCTGACTCTGACACCCGACTGTGACCCCCCCCCCCCAGAGCTTTCCTGGGTATCTGAGGGCTGCTTCTATCACCCCTTCTAAAAGCTTCGGCAGGCAGTATGGAATCACAGGATTGTTTGGGGGCTCAGTACAAGGTAGATAAAATCCAGAATTGAGCAGATCCCAGGCATATGTATCCATGAGCCAAGGCCTGAAGACAGACCCTGTAAACCTGCTTCAATGTCTACGAAGTTCCGTGGTCCCAGCTGAGCAGTCTGATATCCTAGCCAACATTACCAGTGGCTGACAGTGTGGGATCAGGCTCTGAGCCCACTTCAGCAGTAGACAGAGCATAGGTGAGCTTTAGTCCAATCCCCAGGCTGCACTGGTCTTAGTGGGCTGAAGGCTCTGGATGCGATCCAGCATCATGGCCTTTATGGACACAGGACAAAGAGTCTGAGACTACCACAGGTCCAGGAAGAGGCTTCAGGGACAGACTACTTCTTTTTAGACACTTCCCCAGTTCATACTGAACAATACATCAACTGCAAATTTGAAACATATTTGACTTTGGGGTTTATTGTCAGATCAAATCATTAAAACATATTAATCAGGGGGCTGGCACTGTGGGGCAGTTGGTTAAGCTTCTACCTGTAGCACCAGCGTTCCACATGGGCAAGGGTTTGAGTCCCAGCTGCTCCATTTCCAATCCAGCTCCCTGCTAATGTGCCTGAGAAAGCAGTGGAGATGGCCCAAGTTTTGGGGCCCCTGTACCTGCATGTAAGACTTGGATGAACCTCCTGGATCTAAGCTTCAGCCTGGCACAGCCCCTGTCATTGTAGCCATTTGGGGAGTGAACCACCAGATGGAAGCCCTCTCTCTGTCTCTCCCTCTCTCTATATAACTCTGCCTTTCAAATAAATAAAATAAATCTTTAAAAAGAAAAAAAAGACATATTTCCAGTGGACCTGGAGTACCCAGTGGACCACAAGTACCCCTAGGTTTAGAGAAAATAAAAGAATGCTTATATTTCCAGAAAGACAGCCACAAATGAAGCCAGATTACTATCATTAATACTTCAATGAGCACACAACGTTGTAAAAAAACAAACATCAGGAACTTCTGGGAGCCACAACCTTCACCTGAAGAACAAAGTAAGGTGCCAGAGACCAACCACAGGAACTGGAATCTCCAAATGTTCAGATGAAAATTTCAAAATAGCTGCTTTAAGAAAACTCATTGAAATTCAAGAGAATTCAGAGAAACAACTCAACATTTTAAAAGAGAGATCTGACAGAGACGGAAATAAGTACACAAAATCAAGCAGAAATCCATGAACTGAAAACTACATTAAGTGAAATTAAATACAGGATAGAAGGCATAAGTAACAGAATAGATGGAACAGAAGAATCAGTGAAATCAAAGATAGGCTATTTGACAATACACAGTTGAAAGAAAAATAAAAACAGAAAAAAATAGAATCAAGGGATTAGTTTTGTGGCACAGCGGGTAAAGCCACTGCCTGCAACACTGGCATCCCATATCACAGTGTTGGCTTGAGTCCTGGCTGCTCCACTTCCAATCTAGCTCCCTGCTGATACACCTGGGAATGCTGCAAAAGATGATCCAAGTGCATGGACCACTGCCACCTATGTGGGAGATCCAAAGAGAGTTTCTACCTCCTGGTTGCAACTTGGCCCAGCCCCAGTTGTTGCAGCCATTTGGCAAGTGAAATAAAAATAAATCTTAGAAACAAAGCAATAATCAAGGGAAAAATTAAAGCTTATAGGAAATATATGATTGCATGAGAAAAGCAAGTATTTGAGTTACTGGGATTCAAGAGGGACTTGAGTATACCAAAGAGGTAGAAAGCAGAGACTGGCGTTGTGGTACAGTGGGTTAAGATGTCAATTGCAAAGTCATCATCCCATGTTGAAGTGCCAACTACTCCTTTGAACCAGCTTCCTGGTTATGTACTTGGCAATGCAGTGGAATTTGGTTCAAGCACTGCCACCCATGTAGGAGAACAGGATGGAGTTCCTGGCTCCTTACTTTAACCTGGCTCAGACTTAGTTTTTAGTGCCATCTGGGGAATGAACCAGTGAATGGATTATTTCACTTTCTGTGTGTGTGTGTGTGTGTGTGTGTGTGTGTCCCTCCTTTCTTTCTCTGCCTTTTTAATAAATAAGTAAATATTTTTAAAGGGGGATGAATGTAGAAAGCATATTCAAACCAGCGCCACGGCTCACTAGGCTAATCCTCCACCTTGCGGCGCCGGCACACCGGGTTCTAGTCCCGGTCGGGGTGCCGGATTCTGTCCCGGTTGCCCCTCTTCCAGGCCATCTCTCTGCTGTGGCCCGGGAAGGCAGTGGAGGATGGCCCAAGTGCTTGGGTGTGGGGAGCAACTCGGACTAGACTGTTACTGGAATTAAGACTTATTCTATGCATCTGCTCTCCCACAATATGGCACTGAGAAGGGAGTAACAACTTCTACGCAGCTGCCTCTCGCCAACTTGAGTGATGACCTGCAGGAGCTGATCCTGCTCCTGATTGGAGGAGAGCAGCGTACTTGGCGTGTGGGTAGCAGAGTTGGGATTGGTGGAAGAGGACTATAAAGGAGGAGAGAGACAACATGCACCAGGAACATCTAAGGGGAACACCTGAGGAACATCTGAGCAGCCCCCGAGAGAGCCGGACGGCGGTGTGCCGCTCCCCCGCGGAAGTGGGGAAAGTGGCAGGGGGAACCGCCCTTCCACGGAGGTGGAAGGGTGGGCAGCCAACCCGGGAAGAACCAGCAGCAAACCCGGGGAGGGCCGAGCAGACAAAAGAACAGCGCAGGGTCCTGTGTCGTTCCTCCACGAAGAGGGGGAGCGACACTTGGGCCCTGCACCCCATGGGAGACCAGGATAAGTACCTGGCTCCTGCCATCGGATCAGCACAGTGCGCCGGCCACGGCGGCCATTGGAGGGTGAACCAACGGCAAAGGAAGATCTTTCTCTCTGTCTCTCTCTCACTGTCCACTCTGTCAAAAAAAAAAAAAAAAAAAAAGCATATTCAAATAGGTAATGACAGAAAACTCCCCAAACCTAGAGAAAGCTACAACTATCCTGGTACAGGAAGATCAAAGATCACAAGTCAGATTGAGATTAAAGGCAACCAAGTCTACCCTAAGACCTATTGAAGTAAAGCTCTCCAACATTAAAGAGGATTTTCATGGCTGCAAGAGAAAGATAAATAAATAAATAAAATATAAAGAAGCCACAATTCACCAGACAGCAAACCTCTGAACAGAAACCTTACAGTCCAGGAGGGAATGGGGTGATATTTTACAGTACTGAAGGAAAAAGAATTCCCAGCCAAGAATACTGTATCCAGCCAAGCTATTCTTCAAATCCGAAAGAGAGATAAAGACATTCCCAGACAAACAAAAGCTGAAAGAATTTATCACCACCAGACCTGTGTTAAAGGAAATGCTAAAGGGAGTCTTCAAACCAAAAAAAAAAAAAAAAAAAAAAAGAGAGACACAAACAAGTAAAAAGAACATATCAGAATGTAAAACACTCACTGGTCATAGTAACTATACACATTCAGAATGCTCTAATGTTATAAATATGGGGTATAAATGATTAATATCTTCACATTGAAGAAGAAAACATGATAACCTCTACAATAAAATGTTATGAGACAAGCAATATTGAGAGAGCCAAATGTATGATCAAAAATTCAAAATGTGGGGAGGAACTGAACCAAAACATAGAGCTCTTTGTTGGTATTTCTTATCTTTTGGTTTTTATTTCTCCATCTTGATAATCTATGTTAAATTGTTAGAGCCAAAAGTTTTTTTGTAAGCCATGTAGTATCCACAAAGCAAGAATCTAAAACAGAATTACCAAAAATAATAAGCAAGGAAACAAAGCATACAACTAGAGAAAATCATTTCACCACAAATGAAGACAGTAAGACAGGGAAAAAGAAAGGAACTACAATAAAAATACAAAAGAAGTATGAAAGTGGCAGTAGTAAGACCTTACTTATCAATAATTATCTTACCTGTCAATGAACCAAATTTTCCAATTAAAAGACTCAGAGTGACAGAATGGATTAAAAAGCATTATGTGTAAAAATAACACTTATAAATGTATATGCACCAAATATTGGATCACCCAAATACACAAAGCAAATATTTTTATAGAAATCTTTTATTTAATAAATATAAATTTCATAAGTACAACTTTCGGATTATAGTGTTCCTTCCCCCATACCCGCTTTCCAACCCCCAAACTATCCCACCTCCTATCCCTCTCCCATCCCATTCTCCATTAAGATTCATTTTCAATTATCTTTATATATAGAAGATCAACTCTGTACTAAGTAAAGATTTTAACAGTTTGCACCCACACAGACACACAAAGTATAAAGTACCATTTAAGCACTAGTTTTACTGTTAATTCACATAGTACAATCATTAAGGACAGATGTCCTCCAGGGGAGCAAGTGCATAGTGACTCCTGTTGTTGATTTAACAATTGACACTCTTATTTATGACGTCAGTGATCACCCGAGGCTCTTGTCATGAGCTGCCAAGGATATGGAAGCCTTTTGAGTTCACAAACTCCGACCTTATTTAGACAGGGCTATAATGAAAGTGAAGGTTCTCTCATCCATGCAGAGAAAGGTACCTCCTTCTTTGACAGCCCCTTCCTTCCACTGGGTTCTCACTCACAGAGATCTTTCATTTAGGTCATTTTTTGCCAGAGTGTCTTGGCTTTCTATGCCTGAAATGCTCTCATGGGCCTTTTAGCCAGATATGAATGCCTTAAGGACTGATTCTGAGGGCAGAGTGCTATTTAGGGCATCTGTCATTTTATGAGTCTGCTGTGTATCCCACTTCCCATGTTGTATTGTCTCTACTTTTTAATTCTATCAGTTATTATTAGCAGACACGTGGTCTTATTTATGTGATCCCTTTAACACTTAATCCTATCTTTATGATCAGTTATAAACTAAAACTGATCACTTTAACTAGTAAGATGGCATTGGTACCTGCCAACTTAATGCGATTTGGAGTCCCATGGCAAGTCTTTAGCTTCACCTTTAGAGGAAAGTCCCAGGGAACATTTGCTGAACTGTACATCTCTTCCCTCTCTTATTCCCACTCTTATTTATAACAGGGATCAATTTTATTTTTTTTTGACAGAGTTAGTGAGAGAGAGAGAGAGAAAAGTCTTCCTTCTGTTGGTTCACCCCTGCAAATGGCCACCATGGCCGGTGCTGCGCCGATTTGAAGCCAGGAACCAGGTGCTTCCTCCTGGTCTCCCATGCGAGTACAGGGGCCCAAGCACTTGGGCCATCCTCCACTGCCCTCCCAGGCCACAGCAGAGAGCTGGACTGGAAGAGGAGCAACTGGGACTAGAACCTGGAGCCCATATGGGATGCCAGTGCCGCAGGCGGAGGATTAACCAAGTGAGCCTCGGTGCCAACCCAACAGGGATCAATTTTCAATTGGATTCAAACACCTAAGAATAATTCTGTGTTAGGAGTTCAATCAATGGTATTAAGTAGAAAAAGAAAATAGTAAAAAGAATAAAATAGTAAGCTGTTCCTCGACAGTCAGGACAAGGGCTGATAAAGTGATTGCTTCTTATAGTGTCATTTTCACTTCTAAAGATTTCCTCTTAGGTTCTCAGATAATTGTCACAGATCAGGGAGAGCATATGATATTTGTTCCTTTGGGACTGGCTTAATTCACTCAACATGATGTTTTCCAGATTCTTCCATTTTGTTGCAGTTGACCGGATTTCATTTTTTTTTACCACTGTTTAGTATTCCACAGAGTACATATTCCATAATTTCTTTATCTAGTCTCCCGTTGACAGGCATTTAGGTTGATTCCATGTCTTAGCTATTGTGAATTGAGCTGCAATAAACATTGAGGTGCAGACAGCTCTTTTATTTGCCAATTTAATTTCCCTTGGGTAAATTCTGAGGAGAAGGACGGCTGGTTCTTGTGGTAGGGCTATATTCAGATTTCTGAGGTATCTCCAAACTGTCTTCCATAGCGGCTTTACGAGTTTGCATTCTCACCAACAGTGGGTTAGTGTCCCTTTTTCCCCATATCCTCACAAGCAACTGTTGTTAGTTGATTTCTGTATGTGAGCCATTCTAACCAGGGTGAGGTGAAACCTCATTGTGGTTTTGATTTGCATTTCCCTGATGGCGAGTGATCCTGAACATTTTTTCATGTGTCTGTTGGCCATTTGGATTTCCTCTTTTGAAAAATGTCTGTTTAAGTCCTTAGCCCATCTCTTAAGTGGATTATGTGTTTTTCTGTTGTGAATTTTCTTGATCTCTTTGTAGATTCTGGTTATTAATCCTTTATCAGTTGCATAGTTTGCAAATAATTTCTCCCATTCCATCGGTTGCCTCTTCACTTTCCTGACTGTTTCTTTTGCAGTACAGAAACTTCTCAATTTGATGTAATCCCTATTGTTAATTTTGGCTTTGGCTGCCTGTGCCTCTTGGGTCTTTTCCAAGAAGTCTTTGCCTGTGCCAATATCTTGCAGGGTTTCTTCAATGTTCTCTAATAATTTGTAAGTGTCGGGTTGTAAATTTAGATCTTTAATCCATGTTGAGTGGATTTTTGTGTAAGGTGTAAGGTAGGAGTCTTGCTCATACTTCTGTACATGGAAATCCAGTTTTCCCAGTATCATTTGTTGGATAGGCTGACCTTGCTCCAGGAATTAGTTTTAGCTCCTTGATAAAAATATAAGTTGGTTGTAGATGTTTGGACTGATTTCTGGTGTTTCTATTCTGTTCCATTGGTCTATACATCTGTTTTTGTACCAGGACCAGACAAAGCAAATATTAATAAATCCAAAGAAAGAGATGGACTCCAATATAATAATAGTAGGGAACTTTAATACCAACATTTATAAATGGATAGATTAGGCCAGCATTGTAGCATAGTAGGCTAAGCCTCCCTCTATGGTGCCAGCATCCCATATGGGTGCAGTTTTGTGTCCTGGTTCTTCTGCTTCTGACCCCTGTTATTGGGCTGAGAAAGCAGTGGAAGATGGCCCAAGTGTTTAAGCTCCTGCACCTGTAAGGGGGACCTGAAGAAGCTCCTGGTTCCTGGTTTCAGATAGGCTCAGCTCCAGCTGTTGCAGCCATTTCGGGAGTGAATCAGTAGATGGAAGACCTTTCTATCTGTCTCTCTCTCTTTTTCCATAACTCTCAAATAAATAAAATCTTAAAAATAACTCTCAAATAAATAAAATCTTAAAAAAAATGAAATGGATAGATCATGTAGACAGAAAGTCAACAAAGAACTAGCAGAAATAAACTGCACCATAGATCAATGGACTTAAGACATCTACAGAACTTCCCATCCAACTGCTGCAGAATACTTTCTACTCAACAGCACAAGGAACAGTTTCCAGGATCATATAGTAGGTCACAAAAGAAGTCTCATAAAAATCAGTGTCTTTTTTGATGACAGTGAAAAAAACTAGAAATCAAAAACAAGAAAACCTTTGGATAGTACACAAATACATGGAAATATAATAATTTACTCTTGAACAATCAATGAACCAAGGAAGAAATCAAGAAGGAAATTAAACATCTCGAAATGAATGAAAATGGAAATACAACATGCCAAATGCTATGTGATAAAAGCAAAAGCCATACTAAGAGGGAAGTTTATTGCAATTAACTATCACTGTACCTCAAGGAACTAGGAAAAAAACAAGAACAAATCAAATCCAAAATTGGTGGGAGGGGAGAAATAACAAAACTCAGAGGAAAAATAAATGACAGAGACTTTTAAAAATATAGAAAATCAATTAAATGAAGAGCTGGTTCTTTGAAAAGGTAAACATTTGGCTAAATTAAGAAAAACGGAGAGGATTCAATACAAATACAAAATCAGAGATGAAAATGGAGACATTATGTCTGACACCACAGTAATACAAAGGGTTGTTAGAAATTGCTCTGAACAATTATAGGGCAGCAAATTCAGTAACCTAGAAGAAACGAACAAAATTTGGACACATATACCTTACCAAGATGAATCATGAGAAAATAGAATACCTAAAGAGACCAATGATGAGCAGCAAGGTTGAATCAATTATTAAAAAAAAAATCCATCAGAGAGAAGCCCAGGACCAGCTGACTTCACTGTTGAATTATACCACATTTTTAAAGATGAACACCAATACTTCTCAAATTATTTCAAAAAATAGAAGGGAAGAGAACTCTTCCAAACTCATTCTTTGAGGTCTATATTACCTTGATACCAAAACCAGATAAGGACACATTTTAAAAAGAATAGTACAGGCGCCGCAGCTCACTAGGCTAATCCTCCGCCTGCAGCGCCGGCACCCCAGGTTCTAGTCCTGGTTGGGGCACCAGATTCTGTCCCGGTTGCTTATCTTCCAGTCCAGCTCTCTGCTATGGCCCGGGAAGGCAGCGGAGGATGGCCCAAGTCCTTGGGCCCTGCACCCGCATGGGAGACCAGGAGGAAGCACCTGGCTCCTGGCTTCGGATCAGCACAGTGCGCTGGCTGTAGCAGCCATTTGGGGAGTGAACCAATGGAAGGAAGACCTTTCTCTCTGTCTCTCTCTCTCACTAACTCTGCCTGTCAAAAAAAAAAAAAGAAAAAAAAGAATGGTACACACAAATACCCTGGATGAACATAGATGTAAAAATCCTCAACAAAATACTAGCAAATTGCCTTCAACAACACATTAAAAACATCATGCACCATGATGAAATAGCATTCATCTCAGGGATGGAAGGATGGCTTAAAATATGCAAATCAATAAATCTGATAAGCCACATCAATAGAATGAAGAGTCAAAATGGTACAATCATTTAAATAGATGCAGAAAAGACATCTGATAAGATTCAACATCCATTCATGATAAAAAAAAAAAAAACTCTGACCAAGTTAAATATAGAAGGAATATACCTCAGCATAAAAAAGGCCATATAACAATCCAACAGCTGACATCATATTAAATGCAGAGAAGCTGAAGGCTGTCTCTAAAATCTGGAACAAGAAAAGGATGTCCACTGTTGCAATTTCTATTCAAAATACTACTGGAGGTCTTAGCTATATCAAGACTCTACAAATTGGAAAGGAGTAAATGAAATTGTCACTGTTATCTCTGTCTCTCTCTCTCTCACTGTCCACTCTGCCTGTCAGAAAAAAAAAGAAATTGTCACTGCTGGTAGATGACATGTTCTTATATACAAAAAACCTCCAAGACTCCACCAAAAAGTTATTAGGATAAACAAATTCAGCAAAGTTGTAGAATGCAAAGTCAATGTACAAAAATCAATAGCATTGTTATACACTAATAATGATTTGTCTGAAAAAGATATCAAGAATCTATTCTATTCACAATAGCTACAAAAAACCTGCTAATAAATTTAGCCAAAGCAGTGAAATATCTCCATAGTGAAACTATACATCATTGATGAAAGAAATTGAAGTAATCACAAAGAAATGGAAAGATATCCTGTGCTCATGGATTCAAAAGGATCAAGATAATTAAAATGTGCAAACTACACACAGCAATTTACAAATTCAGTGCAATCTCTATCAATTCCCAAGAACATTTTTACCAAAACAAGAAAAAAAACACTACTAAAATTTGTAGGGAACATCAAAAGACTCCAGATTGCCAAACCAAGCTGGAGCAAAATGAACAAGAGGCTTGACTTTAAAATACGAAGCTACAGCAATTAAAACAGCACGGTATTGCCATAAAAACAGATCCACAGACCAAAGGAACAGATTACAGATCCAAGACGTGAACTCACAAATCTACATCCAAGTAATCATTGACAAAGATACTAACAATATGCATTAGAAAAAGGATATCTTATTAATAAATTGTGCTGGGAAAACTGGATATTGCACATAGAAGAATGAAACTAAATCCTTCACATCACGTACAAAAATCAACTCAAAATGGATTAAATACCCAAATGTGAGACCTGAAACTATTAGAAAAGACAAAGGTAAAACACTTCAGAACATTGGATTTGACAAGAATTTTCTAGGTTAGACTCCAGAAACTTAGGAAATAAAATTTAAAAAAAAAAGATAAATGGGATTTCATCAACCAAAGAGCTATTACACGGCAAAGGAGAACAATCAACAGATGGAAGATAAAACCTACAACATGGAAGGAAAGATTTACAAGTTATACATCTGTCAAGGGGTTAATATCCAGAATATATAAGGAACACAGACAACTCAATAGCAAAACACAAATGCCCCCTCACAAAAAAACAAATAATTCAATTAAATGTGGGAAGTAGCTCTTTTTTTCCTAATACAACACAACCGGTATTTAATTGTGAAGACACATCACACTTAGATTGAGAAACATTCTACGAACTAGCCACATTACTCAGTTTTGTACCCCTTAATAGAATGACTTCTATTGTACTTGAATTATATAGCAATAAAAAAGATAGATTTAGCTAGGGGCAGTGTCGCTCCCCCTCTTCGTGGAGGAACAACACAAGACCCTGCACTGTTCTTTTGTCTGCTTGGCCCTCCCCGGGTTTGCTGCTGGTTCTTCCCGGGTTGGCTGCCCACCCTTCCACCTCCGTGGAAGGGCGGTTCCCCCTGCCACTTTCCCCACTTCCGCGGGGGAGCGGCACACCGCCGTCCGGCTCTCTCGGGGGCTGCTCAGATGTTCCTCAGGTGTTCCCCTTAGATGTTCCTGGTGCATGTTGTCTCTCTCCTCCTTTATAGTCCTCTTCCACCAATCCCAACTCTGCTACCCACACGCCAAGTACGCTGCTCTCCTCCAATCAGGAGCAGGATCAGCTCCTGCAGGTTATTGGTCAAACTGGAGGCAGCTGTGTAGAAGTTGTTTACTCCTCTCCCAGCGCCATATTGTGGGAGAGCAGATGCATAGAATAAGTCTTAATTCCAGTAACTTAGTCTAGTCCGAGTTGCTCCCCACAGGGCAGCACTGTAGTGTAACAGGTAAAGCCGCCACCCATAGTGCTGGCATCCCATATGTGCACTGGTTCAAGTCCAGGCTGCTCCAATTCTGACCAGCTCTCCTCCATGGCCTGGGAAAGCAGTAGAAAATGGCCTAAGTTCTTGGGCCCCTGCACCCACGCGGGAGACCCAGAAGAAGCTCCGGGCTCCTGGTTTCTGATCAGCCCAGCTCCGGCCGTTGCAGCCATTTGGGTAGTGAACCAGTGGATGGAAAACCTTTCTCTCTGTCTCTCCCTCTCTCTCTCTCTGAAATTCTGCCTCTCAAACAATTAAATTCTTGTTAAAAAGATAGATTTAAACCCTGGGTAAAATTGATAATGGCCTTCCAAAAAGGTGATACTAAAATCTTAAAAACAGCATAGAATGGCATACATTTCACACCACCTTCAACATTTCATGTTATTAATGTTTCAAAATTCTACAAATCTGATGATTAAAATATGGGAAATGTTGGTGAAAGTCTCCCTTACATAAATAGTGAAAGGTACATAGCTGGTCTTCCCTGGTATCTCTTCAGAGGTCAGGCTCTAGGGATTCAGATATGAAAGAAAATCAACTGCTTCCCCAAGTCATGGGCAGTGGGGGACACAGAACAGGACAATTATGACAGAGAGGGATTGAGGGAGGTTCCAGGACTCTGAGTGTTCAAGAGACATAATCATTTAGTGTCAGGTGAAAGAATGAGATTAAGGAAAATTTTCAAGAGAAAAGAAAGCTTTTTTAAAAAAAGATTTATTTATTTGAAAGTTGGAGTTACACAGAGAGAGAAGGAGGGGCAGAGAGAGAGAGAGAGAGAGAGAGAGGTCTTCCATCTACTAGTTCACTCCCCAATTTGCCACAATGGCCAGAGCTGTGCTGATCCAAAGCCAGGAGCCAGGAGATTCTTCCGGGTCTCCCACTTGGGCTTGGGCCATCTTCTACTGCTATCCCAGGCCAAGAAATCCTTAACTAAGCCAAGAAAGAATGTAGCCAAGATCAGTACCTCAAAGAGAAGTCCAACACAATAAAGTGAGTTTGCACAACTGCAAGTAATCAAACCTAGCCGTTAGTTCTGTGCATTATTGAAATCAAAGTGAGCCACAGAAGGGAGAATAACATTAGAAAATTTTGTCTTAGTATGACCTGGAGTATTTTAACTTGAGTTCTTTTTGCTTGTTTTTGTTTTCCACGGGCTTAATGCACCACTAATAAGAACAGATACTACACTTGATCTTAGCCAAAAGGCCGAGAAGTGATCTTAATGCACCACTAACCATAATATTCAACAAGTAAAAAGAAAGACCACCATTTCACAGGTGGGCTTAGAACAAGAATGAAATCACAAGTTGTCTCTTTCATTTATGTATATTTTTGTATTCTATATTAACTACCAAATATTAGAGAAAACATGATATTTACCTATTTTTGGACTGGATTATTTCACTAAGCATAATTGTTTCCAGTTGCATCTATTTTGATTCAAAAGATAGGATTTCATTCTTTTTTAAGGCTGAGTAGTATTCCATTATACACACACACACACCACATTCTCTGTATCCAGTGATCAGTTGATGGACAGTTGGGTTCATTGCATATTTTAGCTATTATGAATTGAGCTACAATAAACATGGGATTACAGATAACTCTTATGTTGATTTCATTTCATTTGGGAAAATTCCCAGAAGTGGGATGGTTGGATCATATGGTAGGTCTATTTTCAGATCTCTAAGGAACTTCCATACTGTATTCCATAATGGTTGTGCTAGTTTACATTCCCACCAACAGTGGATTAGGGTATCTTTTCCCCCACATCCTCACCAGCATTTATTATTTTTTTATTTTGGGATGACAGCCATTCTAACTGGGGTGAGGTGAAACCTCATTGTGATTTTTATTTTCATTTCCCTGATGATAAGTGGCCCTCAGAACTTTTTCATGTGTTTATTGGCCATTTGTATTTCATCTTTTGAAAAATGCCAGTTCATGTACTTTGCCATTTTCTTAACTGGATTGTTTGTTTTGTTGTTGTTGGTTTCTTGAGCTCCTTATTTATTCTGGGTATAAATCTTTCCTCAATTTAATAGTTTGCAAATATTTTCTTCCATTCTGTCAGTTGTCTCTTCACTTTGTTGAATGTTTCATTTGTAGTGCAGATGTTTCTTAGCGTGTGGTAATCCCATTTGTCTATTTTTGCTTTTATTGCCTGTTGCTGCTGGAGTCTTTCCCAAGAAGTCTTTGTATATGCCAATGTCTTGCAGAGTTTCCCCAATGGTATCTAGTAATTTGATGGAAAGGGGGCATAGGTTTAGATCTTTGATCCAGTTTTTCCCAACACCATTTGTTGAAAGGATTGTGTTTTTTCTCACAGATTGATTATAGCTCATTTGTCAAAGACATAAATTCTTTCTCAGCCATGGCATTGTTTGTGTGTATACAAAGGCTGTTGATTTTTGTGTGTTCTTTTTATATCTTGCAACATTACCAAACTCTAAGTTCCAGTAGTCTCTTAGTGGAATCTTTTGGGTCCTCTATATATAGGATCATGTCATCTGCAATGAGAGATAGTTTGATTTTCTCCTTTCCAATTTGTATCCCTTTGTTTTCTTTTTCTCCCCTAATGGCTCTAGCTAAAACTTCCAGGACTATATTGAATAGCAATGATGAGAGTGGGCATCCTTGTCTTCTTCCAGCTCTTAGTGGAAATGCTTCCAACTTTTCCCCATTCAGTGTGATGCTGGCTGTGGGTTTGTCATAAATTGCCTTGATTGTGTTAAGGAGTGTTCCTTCTATAGCCAATTTGCTTAAGTTTTTTTTTTTTTATCATGAAAGGATGTTGTATGAGATAATCATATGATTTTTCTTCTGTAATTTGTTAATGTGGTGCATCACATTTATTGATTTGCGAATGGTGAATCATACCTGCGTACCAGGGATAAATCCTATTTGGTCCAGGTGAATGATCTTTCTTGGATTCATTAGCTAAAATTTTGTTGAGAATTTTTGCATCTATGTTCATCAGGGATCCTGGTCAATAGTTCTCTTCTTCTGCTGTATCATTTTCTGGTTTTGGAATTAAAGTGATGCTGGCCTCACAGAAGGAGTTTGGTAGAATTCCATCCCTTTCAATTGTTTTGAACAGTTTGATAAGAATTGGAATTAATTATTCTGTAAAATGTTGGTAGAATCTGGCAGTTAAGCCATCCGGTCCTGGACTTTTCTTTGTTGAGAAGGTCTTTTACTGACTCAATATCTGTCTTGGTTATGGGTCTGTTTAGGTTTTCTATGTCTTTATGACTCAATTTTGGTAGATTGCTTGTATCCATTTCTTATAAATTTCCCAATTTGTTGGCATATAGCTGTTTGTGATAATTCCTGATGATGATTCTTTTTATTGTGGCATTTATTGTAACATCTCATTTCCCATCTCTGGAAATTTGGGTCTCCTCCCTTTTTGTATTTAGTTGGGCAATGGTATATCAATTTTGCTTATATTTTCAAAAAAACAGCTCTTCATTTCACTGATCTTTAGTATATTTTTGTTTCAATTTTGGTACTACTCAAATTTTAATTATTTATTACCTTCTACTAATTTTATGTTTCATTTGTTCTTGTTCTACTAAGCCCCTGAGATGCATTGTTAGATCATTTATTTGATTCATTTCCAATTTCTTGATGTAGGCACAAACTGCTATAAATATTCCTCTTGATACTGCTTTGCCATATCCCATGAGTTTTGATATGTTGTGCTGTCATCTTCATTCATTTCTAGGAATTTTTATTTTTCCTCTTGATTTCTTTTGTGAAACACTGTTCATGAAGGGGGATGTTGTTCAGTCTTCATGTGTTTGAACATTTTCTAGAGTTTCTTAAGTTGTTTACTTCCAGCTTCATACCACTGTGGTCAGAGAAGATACATGGTATGATTTGAATTTGTTGAGACTTTTTTTGTAGCCTAGCATATGGTCTATCCTAGAGAAAGTTCCATGCTTTGATGAAAAGAATGTGTATTCTGTAGCTGTGGTATGAAATATTCTATAGATGTCAATTAGGTCCATTTAGTCCATAGTAGATTAGCTCTGCTGTTTTTGGTTGATTATTTTGTCTAGTTGATCTATCCATTGATAAAAGTGGGGTGTTGAATTCCCCCATTATTATTGTATTAGAGCCTGTGTCTCCCTTTAGATCCATTAACACTTGTTTTAAATAGCCACATGCAGGTTTGGCAGTGTGGAGCAAGGGGGTTAAAGTCCAGGCCTGCAACACCAGCATCTCATATGGGTGCCAGTTCAAGTCCTGGCTGCTCCACTTCCCATCTACTCCCTGTTGATGCACCTGGGAAAGCAGCAGAGGATGGCCCAAGTCCTTGGACCTCTGCACCCACATGGGAGACCCAGAAGAAGCTCCTGGATCCTGGCTTCAGTGTGGACCAGCCCCAGTCATTGGGGCCATTTGGGTAGTGAACCAGCCAATGGAAGAACGATCTCTCCCTCCCTCTCTCTCCCTCCCTCCCTCTTTCTCTCTCTCTCTCTCCCTGTGTGTGTGTGTGTGTGTGTGTGTGTGTGCCTATCTCTACCTCCCTCTGTAACTCTGCCTTTCAAATAAGTAAAATATTTTTTTAAAAAATATCCAGATGTCCTGGCATTGGATGCATATACATTTAGTATAATCACTTCTTCCTGTTGAATTACTCCCTTAATCATTAAATAATGCCCTTCTTTTTTTCTTTTAGTAGTTTTTGTGTTAAAGTCTATTTTGTCAGATATTAGGCTGGCCACTTCTTCTTGGGTTTGATTTCCACTAGCAAGAAGTATCTTTTTCCATCCTTTCACTTCCAGTCTGTGTATCCTAGTGGTGAGGTGTGTTTCTTGCAGGCAGCAAATAGATGGGTCTCACTTTTTAATCCATTCAACCAGTCTACATCTTTTAAAAAAAAGATTTTATTTATTGATTTGAGAGGTAGAGTTACAGAGAGAGAAGGAAACAAAGATAAAGGTCTTCCATACACTGGTTCATTCCCCAAATGGCTACAATGGCTGGAGCTGGGCTGATCTGAAGCCAGGAGCCAAGGCCTTTTTGCGGGTCTCCCACATGGGTGCAGGGGTCCAAGCACTTGGGACATTTTCCACTGTTTTCCCAGGCTGGATCGGAAGATGAGCAGGCAGGACATGAACTGGCACCCATATGGGATGCTATTGCCTCAGGCAGAGGCTTAGCCTACTACACCACAATGCCAGCCCCAGTCTGTATCTTTTAATTGGGAAATTTAGGCCACTTACATTTAAGGTTACTATTGATAAGTAACAACTTAGTCCTACCATTTTTCCATAAACGTTCCTATTGTTTGCTTTAGATTTCCTTTTGCATTTTTACTAGGAGATTTTCTGCCTTCACATTCTTTCATTATGATGATTATCTCTCTGTTTCTGAGTGTATCACATCCTTAAGTATTATTTGCAAGGCTGGATGAGTGGTAACAAATTATTTCAATTTCTCTTTGTTTTGGAAGGTCTTTATTTCACCTTAATTTATATTGAGAGCTTTGTTGGGTACAATATTCTGGGTTGACAAGTTTTTATTTTATTTTATTTTATTTTATTTTATTTTATTTTAGTACTGGAACTATATCTCTCCCTTCTCTCCTAGCCAGTAGGAGTTTATAAGAAATTAGCTGACAGTCTAATTGGAGATCCTTTAAAAGTAATTTGTCATTTCTCTTGGGCATACTTTAGAATCTTTTCTTTATATTTTACTTTTGAAAGTTTGACTATAATGTGTCATGATGAAGATTGTTTCTGACCATGTCTATTAGTTCTATGTACTTTCTGTACTGGATGTCTATGTCTTTCTCCAAATTAGGGAAGTTAACTATTATTTCACTGTATAGGACTTCTTTTTTTTTTTTTTTTTAATTTGTCTGCTCCTCTTTTTTTTTTTTTATTTTTTTTTTTTTTTATTTTTGACAGGCAGAGTGGACAGTGAGAGAGAGAGACAGAGAGAAAGGTCTTCCTTTGCCGTTGGTTCACCCTCCAATGGCCGCCGCGGCCGGCGCGCTGCGGCCGGCGCACCGCGCTGATCCGATGGCAGGAGCCAGGAGCCAGGTGCTTTTCCTGGTCTCCCATGGGGTGCAGGGCCCAAGCACCTGGGCCATCCTCCACTGCACTCCCTGGCCACAGCAGAGGGCTGGCCTGGAAGAGGGGCAACCGGGACAGAATCCGGCGCCCCGACCGGGACTAGAACCCGGTGTGCCGGCGCCGCTAGGCGGAGGATTAGCCTAGTGAGCCGCGGCGCCGGCCTTGTATAGGACTTCTAATCCATTCTCTTTCCTTGCCTTCAGTTACTCCTAAGACATGTATGTTTGGTTGTTTGATAGTATCCCATAAATCTCAAACACAGTTTTCATTTTTTTCTAATTTTTTCTTCTTATTTAGATACTTCTAAAGATTTGTCTTCTAGCTTGGATATTCTTTCTTCTGCCTCACCAAATCTGTTGTTAAGTCTTTCCTCTGTATTCTTTATTTGACATATTACATTCTTTATTCTAGTATCTGTTTGACTTCTCTTCAATACCTCTATCTCCTAGCAGAATTTTCCATCCATATTGTTTATGGACTTCTTCAACTCATGTATTTGTTCTCTGTATTTTTGAGTGAATATTATGATCATTCTTTTGAATCCTTTTCAGGCGTTTCATCAATCCATTCATCTTTACATTCTAATATTGAAGTGTTGTGTTCCTTTTGGGGAGTCATATTGGCTTCCTTTTTCATGTTTCTCATATTTCTATGCTTGTTTTTAGGCATTTGTGGAAACACTTGCTGGTTTTTGCCTCTGACAGCTTTTATCTTTGAAATACACCTCTGTGGCTTAGTGCAGTTTCTGCTCCTTTAGTGGATATGGAGAGGCATATGCTGGGTGGATCAGTTAAAACTTATTTTCCCGAAGCCAGTGTTATGGCATAGCTGGTTAACTGCCCTTGCAATGCCAGCATACCATATCAGAAGCTCCACTTCTGATACAGTTCCCTCCTAATGCACCTGGTAAAGCAGCAGAAGATGGCTCAAGTGCTGGGCTCCTGCTGCCAATGTGGTAGACTCAGATGGAGTTTCACAATCCTGGCTTAGGCCTGCCCCAGCGCCAGCCATTGCAGCCATTTGGGGAGTGAATCAACAGATGGAGGATGTCTCTTTCTTTCTCTCTCTCTCTCTCTCTCTCTCTCTCTCAGTGAATCAGCAGATGAAGGATCTCTTGATCTCTCTCTCTCTCTCTCTCTCTTTCAAATAAATACATAAATCTTAATTTAAAAAATCATTTTTCCTCCTATCTTTGAATGTGTTGCTTCATTACCTCCAAAGATTGTGTTACAGTAAGACATTTGAATTCTTTATAGAAAATATTTCTTAATTTTTCCATCTAAAAGCTTTTTAGGAGTTCCTCTGTGTCCTTTTATTCTTAACTTTCGCCATAATGTATTGAGGTATAGGTCTTTTACAATTTATTCTACATGTGCTTAATAAGGATTACTCCAATCTCAAACCTTTTGCCTTTTCCCACTCCAGGAAAATTTTTAATTTTCTTTCCTCCCTTCCATTTTCTAAAATTCTATTCAGAATTCCTAGTAGACAGGTTTTAAATTCCCAGATCTGTATCTCATGTGCCCTTTTTCTGTCACCAATTCTAATTCCTTGATCTTTCCTCTGTTATCAAAGAATTTCAAAGCTTTCTCTTGCAGCTAATTTGCTGTTTTACTGTCTCATTCTGTTATTTAGCTCAGATACTGAGTTATTCCTCTTAACAATCATATTTTAACTTCCAAAGTCTGTTTCACAGTCAAGGATGTGACATCGTCAAACCTATGTGAGTATATTTGTTTTAAAGTCTTGCTCTGTCTGCAATATTAACGTCAATGTTTCAGTATTAGTCCTTCTGTTTATTAAATTTGGTAATTCTTTTTCCATGTTTTCATGGGTTTTTCTTCAAGTATTTGTTGAAATTTGATTTGATCACTTTTGTTTTTGTTTTTGTTTTTGACAGGCAGAGTTAGTGAGAGAGAGAGAGAGAGAGACAGAGAAAGCTCTTCCTTTTCCGTTGGTTCACCCCACAATGGCCGCCATGGCCGGCGCACTGCGCTGATCCGAAGCCAGGAGCCAGGTGCTTCTCCTGGTCTCCCATGGGGTGCAGGGCCCAAGCACTTGGGCCATCCTCCACTGCACTCCTGGGACACAACAGAGAGCTGGACTGGAAGAGGAGCAATCAGGACAGAATCCAGCGCCCCAACTGGGACTAGAACCTGGTGTGCCGGCGCCACAGGTGGAGAATTAGCCTAGTGAGCCACTGCGCCGGCCGATTTGATCACTTTTGTACTTGAGAATGTCTATGCTTACTGTGAGCTGACTCTGGTAAAGGTAGGGGAGGAACAGGACATGTAGCACCTAATGGCAGTTTCAAAATCTTTCTCTGGTTCTCCACTTCCTGGCTCACCAAGTGCTCTTCCCACCTCGCACATTCTGCCATTCACCATCCTTATCAGATGCCAGACTTTGGGACCACCAGGTCTTGAACTAGGAATCTCCAAAACTGAGTCTAATTAAGCTTTCTTCCTTCATAAGAAGCCTGTCTCAGAAGGCCCTCACCAGATGTAGACCTCAATCTTGGGGACATCCTAGCCTCCAGAACTGTGAGCCAAATAAACTTCGAGTGTTTTCGGTTTTCAAAAAGGGCAGGCACTGTGGTCACTGGGTTAAGCCACCACTTGGAATGCCCGCATCCCATATTGGAGCGTTTGGGAACAAATTCCACCTTTGCTTTAGGTCCAGTTTCCTGCTAATGGCCTGAGAGCCAGCAGGTGATGGTCCAAGTACTTGAATTCCTGCCACCCATGTGGGAGACTTGGATTGAGTTCCTGGTACCTCCTTTTGGCCTGGCCCAGCCTTGACTGTTGTGGACATTTAGGGAGAAAACCAGTAGATGGAAGATCTCATTGTCCCTCTCTATGTCTCTCTGCCTTTAAAATAAATAAATAAATACATAAACAAATAAACAAGCAAATGTTAAACTACCTCTAAAAATCTGTTGGTCGGGGGGAGCTTCCTTCTAGAAGTTAGTAGCAGCAGCTCCCTGGAGAATACCCCACCTCTTAGTGCCCAGATTTACGTCAGTCAGGAAGCCAATGCCATTGAATTGTATGTGAATTACATAAATCACATCTCAGTAAAGCTTGTTTTTTATAGTGGATTCCAGGGGGCCAGTGTTAGGGCGCAGCAGGTTAAGCTGCTGCTTATGACGCCTTCGTCACATATTGGAGCGCTGGTTTGAGTTCCGGCTGCTCAACTTCTGATTCAGATCCCTACTAATGGCCTGGGAAAGCCAAATATGATGGCTCAGGTACACGGATCCGAGACCAGGATGGAATTCCTGACTTCTGTCTTTGGCCTGGCCCATACCTGGCTGTTGGGGCCATTTGAGAATGAACCAGTTAGAAGAGCTTTCTCTGTGTGTATGTGTTTCCCTCTCCGTTACTCTGTCTTTCAAATAAATTAACTTAAAAAAAAGACAGATTTGGGAGTAATCAACAAGTACACAGTAATGGAAGCTATCCAAAGGGATGGGAATATATAAGGGGAATAAAAATTAAAATGCAAGAGGAAAGAAAGGCTAATGCCAAGAAAGAACAATCAAATCGCTGGAAGGAAAACAGAGACAAGTATAACTGTGATGAAATTAGATATTCTTGTTTTTTTTTTTTTTCTTTTTTTTTACAGGCAGAGTGGACAGTGAGAGAGAGAGACAGAGAGAAAGGTCTTCCTTTGCCGTTGGTTCACCCTCCAATGGCCGCCGCGGCCAGCGCACCGTGCTGACCCGATGGCAGGAGCCAGGAGCCAGGTGCTTCTCCTGGTCTCCCATGGGGTGCGGGGCCCAAGCACCTGGGCCATCCTCCACTGCACTCCCTGGCCACAGCAGAGAGCTGGCCTGGAAGAGGGGCAACCGGGACAGAATCCAGCGCCCCGACCGGGACTAGAACCCGGTGTGCCGGCGCCGCAAGGCAGAGGATTAGCCTAGTGAGCCGCGGCGCCGGCTCGAAATGAGATATTCTTTCAAACACATGGTAAATATGCCAAATACTACAAAAAAAAAAATAAAGGCTGAAATGTCTACTACGATTTAGTGACAAAGCCACTGATGATCTTTAATAGCCATTTCAATGGAATAATAGTAGAAATAAACTGTCAGTTAGTTTCAACTAACTGGGATAAAAGTTGAGGCTACCAAAGTCTTGAGATGGTTATGTTAAAAGGAGATTGAAGATTTTTTTTTCTTTTTGGAAGAATGAGAGCTCAGTATGTTTAAATTATAAGAGAATCAGTAAAGGAGAAATCAAAGATAGATGACTGTCAGAGTTTTGTGTTCCATAGGAAAAAGGATGGGAGACCTAAAGCACTACTTACCTTCTACTGGTCATTCTGCTGCCATTGCAGGGAAGAGGGGTGGAATTTGGTTACATTTGTAGATAGAAGAGGAATAATAAAGGGAGAGTTTCAACCTTCTCTGTGAAAACGAGGTGAGACTATGAAATCTGCTAAGATTGATGAGAGGGATAATAGGGCAACAAGTCAAAAGACAAGAGAATTTTGGGGTGGGTAGTTGGCACAGCAGTTAAGTTGCCCCTTGGGCCACCTGCTTCCCTTAGCAGAGTTCCTGGGTTTAAGTCCTGGCTCTACTTCATATCCAGCTTCCTGCTGATGCACACCCTGGGAGGCAGAAGATGATGGCTTAAGTGCTTGGGACCCTTCACCCCTATGGGAGATTAGGCTTCTGGTCTTGGCCAGACCCAGCCATGACTATTGCAGACATTTGGGGAGTTAGCCAAGAGATGAAAGTGCTCTCTCTCTCTCTCTCTCAAATAAATACATTTTTAAAAATTAAAATAAAAAGACACGAGATTTTAAACAGCCACCACCATGAAAAGTGAAGGAAAAGAGCAAGTATTTTTAAGCATTGAAAGATTATGAATCTGGAGACAGTGAGTCTTTAGTAGAACTAACAGTGTGGTCTGTGATATCCTTTGGCATCACTTGCCTGTGCCAAAATCAAGAAACTAACAGACTGATCCAGTGCTTCTATTTTGGTGAGTACATGAACAAGAGACTAAAAGGGCAAAGGACTTAAAGGTATGGGCAACAGAACATTCGCATGTAAATCTCAGTGGAAAGTCTAGATAAGTTAAAAAAAAAAAAAAAAAAAGGAAAAGCAGCAGGATTCTGATGGAGGACAACAGAAACGGAAGCCTCAGTGATGTCACGTCAGGGCACACTGGGAACAGCGGGATAAGCAAACTGAGCAGACAGACGGTTTCAACACCGTGCATGTGCCATCAGAGAAGCGACTGTCCCATGACGAACCCACCTCAGTACTCATGTGTGCACAAGTCATAAATAGATGCTATTTTAAACAGCATTTGATGGATACAGTTTAATTCCTACTAGCCTCAGGTTACTATAGAAAAAAAAGTTCAAAGTGACCTGCTTACACAGTAAGCTGCAAAATCTTCCAGTGATACACTGATTTGAATAAAGTAAAAACAAAAATCCCTAGTCTGGGTCAACCTGTTAATTTCACAAATAAGGAAACACACTTCCAAAATTAAGTGATTTGCCATGGCAACAGAACTTCAAAAATAAATAGAACTTTATAGATAGCATTTTCCTGATTTTACTGAAATCAAGTATTTCCCAGTTACACATTTTTCATACATTTTCCACAAATACTGTGTTCTTCATGCCTAAAGATATGAAATTATAATTATTAGAATTTCTGCTTCCATGTCTTTCTGTGCCAATTTTTTTTTTTAAGATTTATTTATTTGAAAGGCAAAGTGACAGAGACAGACACTGAAAGATCTTCTGTGTGCTGGTTTACTCCACTAGGCGGCCCTGGGTCAGGCTGAAGCCAGGAGTCAGGAACTCAGTTTGGGTCTCTCATATGGGTGGCAGGGAATCACGTACTTGAGACGTCATTAGCTGCTTTGTAGATGTATTAGCCAGAAGCTGGATTGGAAGCAGAGAAGCCAGGACTTGAACCAGAACTCCAATAAGGGATGTGGGTGTCCCAAGTGGCCGCTTAACCCACTACTCCACAACACCTTCCCCTGTCTGCCAAAAGTTGTCAGAGAAAATATGCTGGATCAATATAAAACCTACATTTTATTTCTCCTAATGAATTTTCCGTGGTCTGAAAAAGCCTGTAACACTTCTCAGATTTGAATTTTTAAAATATTAAAGACACAACAATTGGTTTGGAAAGTTTTTGAAATGATAATATACTCCCTATCCTTATTTGCAGATCGCTAAATCTTACTTATAATCCCAAAGTCAATACCTGCAGCACTTTCACGGCAATTTAAGGACAGACATAGAGTAGCAAAAAATGTAGGTCACCTGATGTGCACATCCCTGGCTAGAGTTGAACAAGGCAACACTCTGCCTTCTTGCTTCGGTCCTCACACTGTAAACAAATGTCCTTCTCATGATCTATTTATGCCATATTCTTTTTCCCATTTTGTACATTTGATTTCCCTACTCAAAAGGGCACCACAGGACTAAAGCGCTCTCTAAAAGTGTAAGAAAGCTGTGATGTATGCCTTATAGAGAAAAATAAGTATTATTAGATGAGCTTCATTCAGGCATGGTGATAGTGTTATTGGCTGAGTCCAAAACTAAGAAATCAACAATATATACCAAAAAATGTGTTTAAAAGGAATCACGTACAGACAGGTTGACAAAAACAAAAACAAAGAAACAAACAAACAAAAAAAAACAGAACCAGAAGCTCACAGGAACTTAACCCTATATTTCCCCTAGGACCAACGGTTTAGCACTCATGAATTCTGTGTTCACAGGGACCTTACAGAACATAACTACCCCAGATAATAAAAACCAATTATACCTTGAATGTGACAACCCTATACATGTAAAATTAATGAGAGAGAGAAACAGAATTCATTTACCAAAATGAGCTAGTATTTCCCAATACATAGTATTATGGCACGAGAGTATGTATTAAATAAATGAGAGTCAAATACATGATCAGAAAATTAAGTGCTGCAGTTCTATCAAAAAGACTCCCATAGTTCTATATTCTTCTCCATCAAGACAAAGATAAAACAGTATTTTGCCATTTAGAACATATGGAGGCAGGCATCAGAAACTGAAACACAAAGCCATCAAGTCAGGGAAAACAGTTAAGTCCAGAATGGGCAGCAGGAGCAAGGTCTTGTTGGAGACAAGAAACCAGGATGTGTTCTGATGGGCCAGATTTCATTCAGAAGGCCTAAGTGCACATTTGCCAGCAGTGAATAGGGAAGCTCGAGAAAAAATCAGCATGATTGTGATTAGCCACTGTACTCAAATTATTTTTACTCTATCTATGATAGTTAATTTTATGTATCAAGTTGGCCAGGCCATGGTACCCAGATATTTGGTCAAGCACTCTTCTAGATCTTTTTGTGAAGGTTGAGATTAACATTTTTAATCGGTAGACTAAGTAAAGCAGAGTGCTCTCCATGTGGTGGGTCTCCTCCAACCAGCTAAGGCTGAAGGCCATAAGATTTAAGATCAAGCTCCAATTCTCCCGTGTCTCCAGCCTACCGATCTACCTCACGTATTTCCACAACCATATAAGCCAATTCCTTAAAATAAACCAATCTCTCCCTCCCCACCATGTTCAAAACTAGCTTCTCATGGTTCTGCTTCTCAAGAGAACCTTGACTAATACACCAATACAAATTTTGAGATTAGAAATACAATACTGAAGAAACAAAATGAAAGACTTCTGCTATCTGTAAGTCCAACAAGGGCAAGGGTCTACTTTTGGTTTCTTGATCTCGGATAATACTGGTATAGCACAGGGATGCAATATTTGTTGAATGATTATGAGTGAATTTGTCTATCCTATTAATAATAATTTATTGTCTGTTTTAGGCACTATGATGGGAGGTGCTTTATCTTTGTTCAAAGTCCTTACTTCAGAGGTAAAGAAACCAAGGTTTAGAATTGAGCTACGCTGTCCACAACCACAGCAAAATTAGCAGAGTGAGCTAAAATTACAAAGTACATTTATGATTCTCCAAACCTATGGAAGTCTGACCTTTTCATAACAGTTCTTACTGTATTTTTAAGATTTTTATTTAGGCAGAGTTGAAAGGCAATTATAGACAGAGAGGGGCAGAGACAGAAAGGTCTTCCATCCACTGGTTCACTCCCCAAGTGGCCACAACTCCCCAAGTGGCCACGATGGCAGGAGCTCAGTCGATCCGAAGCTGAGAGCCAGGAACTTCTTCCAGGTCTCCTATGTGGGTGCAGGGGTCTAAGCACTTGGACCATCTTCTACTGCTTTCCCCGCAATATCAGTATGGATCAGCTGGGACATGAACCGGAGCCCACATGTGATGCCAGTGCTGCAGGTGGGGGCTCAGCCTACTGTACCACAGCGCTGGCCCCCTCACTGTATTTTTATAAAATATTTTTAAATTGTTATTTCATTTTATTTTTCAAGAGACAGCCCATTTCCCAGATGCCCACAATAGGAAGTGGGGAGAGAAAGTAGAGGCCAAGAACTCAATCCAGGTCTCCCTTTTGAGGTCAGGAACACAATTACTTGAGATTAACCCCTGCTGCCTCCTAGTGTGTGCATTAGCGGGAGGCTGGAGTCAGGAGCCAGCAGCAGGGTATTGAACCCATACACCGAGGTATGGGATACAGGAATCTCAACCATTTAAGGGCAAACGCCTGCTGCCTCTCTCTATTTTCCACCAGTAAATGTTCATCAGCTTTCATTATGTGTAGAAAACAGTGTGAGCACACATAACACCAAGCATGAATAAGTGCTTCCATTTTATTTAACATCTCTGAACTGTATTTTTTGACTACACCTATATAACAGGCAGTACTAACGAAACACACAATATTTGCCATAAAGTCATTTTTTAAATTTTTTTTTTAATTTTTAAGTAAATAAAAGCCATTCTATAACAGAAACTGTTAGGTCTATATTTTTTTTTACTGTACATCCTAAGGATACAGCAGAAACCGTGGTTGGGAGGCCTTCCACATTTTCGGATGCTAACAGAACAGGCAACAGGCAGTTATAAACGGGGACTTCTCACGCTGGGAGGGAAAGAGACAATCCGGGGAAGTGAGCAGCGTCTGAGCAGGAATGTGGTACAGTAAACACAGTCATGAAGCATCAACCCAGTTAAGCACTTCTCATTGCAGGAAGCCTCGGTATGTGAACAGCTGGCTTGCAGCTTCCATCTACCCTCTTCTGAACTGGCTCAGATGGCTCAGCACGTAGGCGCTCGGCGCTAAAAAGGCCGTAAAAATCACCACAACCCCGACGGCCATTTCCTGGAAGAGGAGACAAACACGCTGTTAATGAGGGCGCTTCCCGGGCCCACGACTCCCCGCCTCTCACATTTTGAGGAATTTGGCAGCTGTCCCAGAAGCGGGTGCCGGGGAAGCAGCTCATCGATGACCTCACTGGACTTTTTTAAGCAGAACACTTCTCTTCTAGGTCCCGCAGCTGCCACCTCTGGGCTCCGGAGCCCCGGCGCGGCCCAGCATTCCGCGGCCGGGCGAAGGCCGGTCCCGGCGACGCAGCGGCCTTCGCACGCGGCGAACCAGTCCTCCTGCCACCCGCCACCCACGAAGGCGAGCCCGCGCCCCGAGGCCCCGCGCGCACCTTGTCCTCCCGCGACCCCCGGCCCCTGCGGCCCCAGGCCTTGGGCCCCCACCCACCCACCACGGGCGACGCGGGACCCCCGTGCGAGGGCTCCGAGCTGTGCAGGCGGCGGCCGCGATGCAGGCTGAGGAAGGCCGTGAGGCAGCGGCGACGGCGGAGGAGCGGGCAGAGCACGAGCAGACGCGGCATGGCGCGTCCGGGCAGGAAGGGTAGCAGAAGCGGGCAAGGACGCCGCTACGGAGCCACGCGAGGCCTCGTCTGGCCAAGCAGCACCCGGCCGGAAGGGGGCGCTGGCGTCCCTGCCCCGCGCTAAGCCCCGCCCCTTCCGTCCGTTAGCGCCGCCTCTTGGACACAGTCTTCCCAGCCCTGTGGCGCCTGCCCCTGCTCTTGTGCGCCTGGTCTAGGTTTCCAGGTTCCCTGTCCATGCCAGCCCACCCCTTCCTCACACCCACTCTCTCTGCTTTTCTGTGGGGTCAGAGCTCGGTGTCTCCGCTCATCTTTCTCCTCGTCTACACAGGGGCAGCTCAATCAACGGCTGCTTGACGTGGCACTCAGACCCTGCTCTCTAATGTGAATTAAACGTTACATAAGTCCTCTACAGGTTAATTCTATTGAAGATAAAGAGAACGTATTTGTAGTCTGGTCCTGTAAGAAATATCCATGGCAGCATCAAACAGGGCATCTGGATCCAGGAGAGATGATGCAATTTCCTGTCACTAGTATCTTGAAGGCACAAGAATATACTGTCAACTCTGAAGTTACTTTCTTAAATGTTTATTGTTATCTACGTGAAAGGCAGAGTGACAGATATCTTCCATCCAACCCCCAAATGCCCACCAACATCCAAGGCTAGACGGGGACATGGCCAGGGGCCTGGAACTCCACCTGAATCTCCCATGTGAGCTGCAGAGGCCAAAGCAATTGAGCCACCACCTGCTGCCTCGCAGGGTGCATTAGCCAGAAGCTGGATCAGAAGTAAAGTAGCCAGGATTACAGCGTGATGGGGTATCAATGTCTCTAAACTTTTATCTCACTTTGTATCCCTTGGTCTACAATCTGGAAGATTTCTTTGACTTTTTATTCAATTCCTTGAGTTTCTCATTTCAGAATTCCATTTTTAAAACTTGTTTATTCATTTGAAAGCTGAAGAAACAGAGAAAAGGTAGAGATCTCCAATCCTCTGGCTTACTCCTCAAATGCCAGCTGCAGCTAGGTGTGGACCAGGACGAAGCCAGGAGCTCAGAATTCAATAGAGGTCTCCTATGTGGGTGGCGGGACCTAAGCAATCATCCACTGCCTCCCATGGTGCACATTAGCAGGAAGCGGGAATGGAGAGCAGGGCTGGGACTTGAACTGAGGCACTCTGTCCAATATGGGATGCAGACATCCCAAGCAGCAGCTTAACTGCTATGCCAAATATCTACCCCTAAACTATTTTTTTTATCATCAGTATTTTTCTAAATGTACTAGCACCTTAAATTTCTCTAAGAAGATTAACCCAAACTTTGTAAAAGTTCACCTCCATTCCAAGGACTATCTGTTTCTTCTGGGGTGATTTTTGTTTATTCATTTGGTCCTGCTGGTTTTCCCAGGGTTGTCATTTCATGCTATGAATGTGAGAAATCAGGTGCATTACTCAGGTTCTTTTCTATCTCTGTCTTCATCCATTCAGGCTGCTAGAATACCCATTCACTGGTAGCTTATAAATAGCAGACATTTTTTTCACAGCACTGGAGTCTGGGGAGTCCCAGATAAAGATGCTAGCAGATTGTCTAGTAAGGGCCCACTTTTTTGGTTCACAGACAATTGTCTTCTCTAAATGTCCTCACTTAGCAGAAGGGACAAGGCAGCTCTCTCGGCCTCTTTTATAAGGCACTAATCCCATTCATGAAAGCCCTGATGACCAACTCACCTCCTGTTATAGATTCAACAGGACTTGGCTCCCCAAACTGACACAGACGTTTAAACCCCAGTTTTGAGCCGGTGCCGTGGCTCACTTGGTTAATCCTCTGCCTGCAGCGCTGGCATCCCATATGGGTACCGGGTTCTAGTCCCGGTTGCTCCTCTTCCAGTCCAGCTCTCTGCTGTGGCCCGGGAGTGCAGTGGAGGATGCCCAAGTGCTTGGGCCCCTGCACCCACATGGGAGACCAGCAGGAAGCACCTGGCTCCTGGCTTCAAATCAGTGAAGCGCCAGCCGAGGCGGCCATTTGGGGAGTGAACCAACGGAAGGAAGACCTTTCTCTCTCTCTCTCTCATTGTCTATAACTCTACCTGTCAAATAAATTAAAATAAATAAATAAATAAACCCAAATTTTATGTTAATAGATTAATGCTAATGGTTGGGGAAGTAGGGTGGAGACTTGATATAATCATGGTGGCTAGGTTGTGGGCCCAGTAGGTCTTTAGGTCATTGGTGGCTTGCCCTTGGAAGGTAGTTCTTGCCAGAGTGTTGGTTATTTAAGCTGAGTTCCACCTAGTTCCCTCTCCTTGAGGGTTCCTCTTGTCCACACACTCTTGGCCACTGCCAGGCTCCACCAGATGTCAGACTAATTGGGTCATCATCTTGAAATGGGAACCTCCAGACTGTAAGCCAGAATAAACCTTTTCCTTCCCAAGAAGCTCCTCTCAAGTATTTTAGTGACAGTAATGAAACGCTTATACATACGTCTCCCAAAGGTCCTGTCTCCAAAACCATCACACCAGGACACATCCAGCCTGCAGCAACTACCAGTCTCTCCCCACAGTGAAAATACGGATTGCATGTTCTGTCTGTGGACCTAGTATTTCAATTGGCAGGAAGGCTGGCACCCTCCTTCACCCCCATGCCTCCCAACTACTTCTCTGCCATCTCAGGAAATCATTCTGTTTCTTTAAAAGATTCTCTCTAGCCTTAGACAAACATTGCCAAAATATGCACAATGTTTGGGGTGGAGGAGGAGCAGCTGACTCACACATCTTTTCTATTGACCATTCTTCCATCAGTTACCTTGAACTTGTGCCTTCCTCTCACTCCAGGTCTTCAGAGCTATTGATTTAATTGGCCAAGAAGGAGAAGTTCTGCCATGGAAAGCGCCTCTCTTGTCCCCTGGAACCTCTGTTTGCCCAGAGCTATGGCTCCTTCTCTTCTTTACCCATCAGTAAGAACTGAGTTGACTTACATTCTTAGAGAAATTCACCAAAATCTTTGGTTTGCCAGTGTAGCCCCGCTTCTCATTTCATTCATGGATTCATTTCTTCTTGTGCGTCTTTATTGCCATTGAAATGGATTTTCAGGAAGAAAGACTGGTAAGCATAAGCTCCTTCTTTAGTGTGGATACCACACATGAATCACTGGAGTTTACTAAATATCATGGGAAGGAACTACAAGCTCCAAGCAGGAATGATGCAATCTGATTTCCATTTTTTTTTAACTATCACCCTGGGCACTCTGTAGAGAACAGAAGTTCAGGGTGAGAAGGTTGTATTAGTCAGCACTCTCCAAACAAAACCAGTAAGATATATAAATATATATGAATATAAAAGGATATTTATTATGAGGTATTGCCCCAGCATTCATGGAAGCTGAGAACTCCCACAACGTGACGTCTGCGAGCTAGAGACACAGGGAAGCAGGAGGTGTGATTCAGTTAAAGTGCAAAGGCCTGAGAACCAAGAAACTGATGACAAAAATCTCAGTCTAAAGGCAAGCGAAGAGAAGATATGAAGTGCCAGTTCAAGCAGTAAGGCAGGGAACTTCCTCCCTCCTCACCTTCTGTTCTGTTCAGGCCGACCCACTTTGGGGAGAAAAACCTGCTTGCTAAATCCACTGATTGAAATGCTAATGTCATGTGAAACCCTTCACAATCACACCAAGAAACAGTGTTTAATCTGGGCATTCCCTTACCCACCTAAATCAACACATAAAATTAATCATCCCAGCAGTGGCTATCTATGAGCCACATGTAATGTCCAGAACCATCCACGTTAGCCAAACGTGATGTCCAGTACCATTTACAATAGCCACACATGATATCAATACCATACATACCAACCACATGTGATGTCCAACACCATCCATACTAGCCACATATGATGTCAACATCATTCACACCAGCCATGTGTGATGTCCCAGAACATCTACACCAGCCACACCAGCCACATGCTATGTCTAGCATCATCTACCTAGCCATACGCAACATCCTGAAGTATCCACAGTAGCCACGTGTGATGTTCCACATGTACCTAGTGATACTACCTTCACACTAGGTACACATGATGTCCAGTACCTTTCACACTAGTCACATGTGGTTTCCAAGTCCTTGAAATGTAGCAAATACCCTAAAGAACTATGTTGTTTGCTTTTATATAATTTTTATTTAAAAATTGGTATTTGACTCCATTATTGGAAAACTGTTCAAGTTGGGAAAATGTTTTCAACTATAAACTGTGAAATCTAAATACAGATTAATTATTTCTCATGAAAACTTAACACCCAAATTGAGATGTGTCTGTAACTGCAAAATACAGATTTAGTGAGAAAAAAGAAAGCATAGTATCTCATTCATAGAGTATCTATACTGATTATATACTAAACTGATAGGATTTTGGATATATACATTTAAAAATAATATACCATAAAAATTAGTTGCAACCATTTCTTAATAGTTCTTTTAATATGGCTAATAGAAAGTTAAAAATTATATGTGGTTTATATTATATTTCTACTGTCCACCCTGCTATCTCACCCTAAGCAATCAAGGTCTTGCATGAATTGTAGCTGGCCACCTCCCTAAGCTTATCTCTTTGATTTTACTCTCTTTGCTCTCCTGCTCCAGTTACACCAACTAAATTCTAATTTTGCCTTGGAATACCCAGATAATAATTTGAGCACCTTTTGGTTATATAATGAGTCCTGTAAGAGTTGGTTTCATTGCTCCAGTTGATTGGCCTAAGACTGGTTTCTTGATTCAAATATTCATCCAAAGACCCTTCTCAGGGAGGTTATCCTTGTGTTAAATTGAGGGATTTCTGAACTCTTACAGATTGATTTATTAATTGACCTATTACAGATGCTAGCCAGAAAAAGGAGCAGGCCATGGAGTAAGTTTATGCAACGACCAGCAGCAGGGCTAGGTAGCAGTTGGAAATGTGTCCACCAGATCAGAGCTAAGAGCACTTCTTTTTTTTTATTTTTTTTATAGGCAGAGTGGACAGTGAGAGAGAGAGAGAGAGACAGAGACAGAGACAGAGACAGAGAGAAAGGTCTTCCTTTTGCCGTTGGTTCACCCTCCAATGGCTGCCTCGGCCGGCGCACCACGCTGATCCGAAGCCAGGAGCCAGGTGCTTCTCCTGGTCTCCCATGGGATGCAGGGGCCAAGCACTTGGGCCATCCTCCACTGCACTCCCGAGCCACAGCAGAGAGCTGGCCTGGAAGAGGGGCAACCGGGACAGAATCTGGCACCCCGACTGGGACTAGAACCCGGTGTGCCGGCGCCACTAGGCGGAGGATTAGCCTATTGAGCCGCGGCGCCGGCCAAGAGCACTTCTTAATAATAGATATTTGGGGAAGGAAGGCATACGTTGTTCTCATTCAACTTACATTGGCTACAGAAGGGTGGGATTATACAAAGCCGGGAAAACTTTAGGAAAGGAGAACAGTCCATAAGGAGAAGTACTTGTGCCCCTGGTTGGTTGGTGTTGTAAGTAGAATGGACTTGGTCCTAAGGTATTGTGATGAAATTTGAGATAAAGTTTTAACATACATTCAGGATGTTTTTAGTTGTTTTTAGCCATAACTATTCATTGATTAGCCTCCTACATCTGTCCTCCCCTCCATCCTCTGGCCATTATAATTATATTTAGGACATCTCAGAATTTTTCTCTTATCACTCAAGACCACTGCACTGGAACCTGGTATCCTCGTAGCGATGGATGGTGTGACTTGGGAGACATGTCTTTCTACCCACGAAAAAGCCCTTTCATAATGAGTTAATAATGAAGCCAAGCTGCCCAAAGAAGCAGAGATAAGAGCCAGGGGGAACATCCCCATGTGGTCAAATCCCTGAATCTCACTCTTCTGAAGCTAGGATGCTTTCCTTTGTATGAATTCTGGGGCATGTTTTGTATTCTTCAATCATAAATCCTGCTTTTGGCTTAAACCAGTAGGAGCTGGATTTCTTTCATTTGCAACAAAACACTCTTAATGAAAACTTGATTAGTCAAGTCTTATTTTCTCAGGGTGGAACCCCATTTACTAATGTTTAAAGGGCAACAAAAATACTGAAGTAAACTGAGAAAGAGCTCAGTAACAGATGAGCCTGGATGAATTAATCTTAATCTTGAGAAATTTGGACAGAGTGCAGCTGATGTGGGGATCAGTATTTTAAGTCTTTCTCTGCGACAAAAGTCTTAAATTACTCTTGACAGTGTCAGTAAAAGTAACTCCAAATACAGCCACAACACAATTAAGCTCCCTGCCACCCACCTCCACCCCAGAAGATGGCTCCTTTAGCTGTTCAAATTACAGGTACAAACAACCTTCGTTCACTGGATTTCTCCAAGTCACAAAAGACTAGCATTGTTAACTCAAACCTCCACAATTTTCAGTACAAAGCTTAGTGGGCCCAGATTCAATGTATTCTCAATGACCTACAATGCAAGGCCTTCCTTCTGCAGTTACATAAAAGGGCACAACTACAGATAGAGTCTGGATATCAGATTCTTTGAGCTCTATGTATATAAGGAAAAACACTCTTTCCTACCTACCTCTTTTTAATGTGATTTTTATAAATGTTCATTCTTGAAGAAAATTTTTGTTAAGGTTCTAGAACCTTACATAATGAGTTAAGACTGCACTACTTCAGGCCCAAATATCTTCAATTCTCTCCTCTCTGGAAAAACACATTTAATTGCTGTTCAAGGACCAAAGGTCTTTGAGGAATAAAATGCCTCTCTCTATTTGTGTCTTTACAATTGCATGACCTCAATGACAGAGAAACTCAGATAAGCAAGCAATAAGAGCAAAAGAATCACAAAGGTGGGAAAAACACTCAAATTATGCAACTGGCAACATCAGTAACACACTTCTGAACTGCAAACACAATGGTAATATAAGAAGATCCAAAAAAACCGCAGTCCATAATTACGAAGAATCTTGAGCAAAAGTGCTCTTAGGCAGTTCAAAATACAATCTTGGCTTTCCAAGTTTACTCTTTTTTTAAAATGTGCAATATTTTTATATCAGTGCTTTCTTCACAAAATTACCTATGAAAAGTCTTCATCACCTGTTTTTAAATTTCATCATCTGTTTTTATTTTTTTTTTAAGATTTTATTAATTTGTTTGAGAGGTAGAGTTACAGACAGTGAAAGGGAGAGACAGAAAGAAAGGTCTTCCCTCCGTTGGTTCACTCCCCAGATAGCCGCAATGGCCAGAGCTGCACCGATCGGAAACCTGCACCCACATGGGATGCCAGCTGCACAGGTGGAGGATTAACCCACTGCACTATGGCGCCGGCCCCCATCATCTGCTTTTAAATTTGACATTCTCTTCCTCCCCTGAACTACACCCAGAAATTCTTCAACAGATTTTTTTAATTTTTGAGAGACCGACAGACATAGACAAAGAATGACAGCTCCCATCCACTGATTCACCCCAAAAATGGACAGGGCGGGGCTGTGCCGAAGCCAGGAGGCAGAAATTCAATCCAGTTCTCCCATGGGGGTGGCAAGGACTCAAACATGAGTCATCTCCTGCTGCCTCCAAGAAGCTGGAATCGAAAGCAGAACCAAAACTCAAACCCAGGCACACAGATAGGGACTATGGGATCAAGTATTTTAAGTTTTTCTCTGTGAAAGTCCCAAGCAGTATTTTAAAGTGCTGCATCAAACTACTGTTTCCATTTTACCAAGTGAAGAGATTGGCAATCAGAGCCTAAACATCAAAGGTCAGATTCCAGCACTATCATTTACTGGCTTCATAAACTAAGGCAAATAAATTAAGTATAATTTTTCTCTTAGAATGTAGATATGGACATTTAATGAGATAATACATGTTTCAGTTAACATTACTTTGGAAGAAGGTCACAGAAAACTTAATAATAAATAAAACTGATTGGCTCACACAAATGAAAATGTCACAGGCAGGACTGAGTTCAGGTGAAGCCTGAGAAAGCATCTGTAGTGATACCTCTCTGGGGAATTTTTTCTTTTGGTTTCCTTGCCCTGATTTCTGCCGAGTCAGATTTACCGTAAGGCAGGCTTCCTGTACAGCAAGACTGTATAACCAATACTCACCTGTGTTTTTCTATATAATTGTTTATCTTTGCCTGTTTTGTTTTCTATGGCGTTTAGATGCCAGTATTTGGTATCTCACTAAGAAAAAAAAATTAGGGCCGGCATCGTGGTGTAGTGGGTTAAGCTGCTACCTGCAATGCCAGCATCCCATATGGGCATCAGTTCATGTCCTGGCTGCTCCACTTCTGATCCAGCTCCCTGCTGATGTGCCTGGGAAGCAGTAGAAGATGGCTCAAGTGCTGGGACCCCCGCACCCACAAGGGAAAATGAGAAGCTCCTGGCTCCTGGCTTCAGCCTGGCCCAGACCTGGCCATTGTGGCCATTTGGGGAGTGAACCAATGGATGGAAGATCTGTCTCTGTAACTCTGCCTTTCAAATAAATAAATCTTTAAACACACACACACACACACATACACACATCAGTTTAAATCATGACTTAATACTTTGAAGTCATCTATTTTGACATAATTTCAGCATTGGTTTTTAAAAATTTACATCTTAGTATGAATGAAATATAATGTATGGAATTGTCTACTTTTATGTCTTGCTTCTTTGACTGAATAACATGTCTGAAAGATTTATCCAAGTTGATTATGGCTCAGGTTCATTTGATGCATGAATATATCACATTTTGGGGGCAAGCATTTTGCCTAGATATTAAGGCATCAGCACCCCAAATTGGATCTGCGTTGGATTCCTGGCTCCTGCTCCTGACTCCAGCTTCCCACTAATGCAGACCTTGGGAAGTGGTAGTGATGACTTAGGTAACTGGGTTCTTGCCACTCATGTGGGAACACCTGCACTGTGTTCCCCAGTTCCTGGCTTCGGCCACAGCCCAGTCCTGGCTAATTACAGGCATTTGAGGAGTAAACTAGCAGATGGAAGTGCTCCTCCACTGCTCCCCCAGATATAGATATATATATACACACACACACACACATATATATACACACACACACACAATATGCAATCTCTATCTCTCTGCCTCTCAATTAAATAAATTAAAATAATTTAAAAATACATATCACATATTTTTATCCATGCTACTGTTGATGGATATTTTGGGTGTTACCAGTTTTTGATTCATAAAAACAATGCTGCTATGTACATTCTTGTTCCTATTTCCTACTTCATATCAGTATAAGGGTCTCTATATAACTAAGAGTAGAATGGCAAGGCTACAGGACAAGCCAACTTTCCTCTTTTATAATGTCAACCTGCTTTTTTCCCCAAGTGGTTTTACCCATTTTCACTTGCATCAGTAACACAGAGAATTCCTGTTAATACACACCTTCATGAACACTTAGAATTCTCTCTCTTGTTTTCCTAACCAAACTCACTGTGCCTCTAATCTGTACCACCCAGGTACTAACATGGCTGTGTACCTTTCCATATGCCTCATTTATTCAAGTAATAGCCATTTTCTACCAGCTTTTTCTTACTGAATAACTGATACTTTTATTTAAAAAAAATATTTATTTATTTGAAAGGCAGAGAGTGAGCAAGAGTGACGGCACACGAGAGAGATGTCTTCCATATACTGGTTTACTCCCCAGATGGCTGCAACAGGCAGTTCTGGGCCAAGACAAAGCCAGGTGCCAAGAACTCCATCCTGGTTTCCCACATGGGCGGGCCATCTTATGCTGCTTTCCCAGGCATATTAGCACAAAATTGGATCAGAGGAGGAGCAACCAGGACTCCAGCAGGCACTTGGACACAGGATTCCAGCACTGCAAGCAGCTAGTTAACCTGTTGTGCCACAAACATCAGTCCCTAGGTATTTTTTCAAGATGTATGTATTTATTTATTTGAAAGGCAGACAGAGAGAGAGAGAGAGAGAGAGAGATCTACCATCTGCTTGTGCACTCTCCAAATGCGTCCAACAGTCAGGGCTAGGTCAGCCCAAAGGTAAGAGCCAAGAACTCCTTCCAGGTCCCTTACAAGAGTGGCAGGGACCCAAGTAGTTGGCCCATCATCTGCTGCTTTCCATACATTAGCAGGAAGCTGGATCTGAAGGAGAGGCAGGACTTATCACAGGCATGCCTCCAATGAGGGGTGCAGGTGCCCCAAGCAGCAGCTTAACCTGCTGGACCACAATGCTCACTCCTGTATCAGGTATTCTTTAGGGCTGTTAGAATCTCTTTTTTTGGTTTCATGTATTATAAATATTTTTTCCATTGTGTGGCTTTCTTTTCATTCTACTGTGTATTTTGGCGAATTCAAGGTCACATTTTAAATGTAGCTGAAGCCATAAATCTTGTCTTTATGGTTAATGTTTTTGTACCTTGCTTAAAGTCTTTTCTTCCTCAAAGCAATGAAGGCATCCTCCAACATGATCTTTTAAAATCTTTGTAGTAATTTTATTATCTATTCATTTCATAAATAATATTCAGGTATTAATTATTTAACTTATTAAGCACCTACAAGGTAACAATTGACTGTCCCGAGAACTTTGAAACGTGTGTTTTCAGACCTTTTCGGCTGTTAAGACTTCAGGAAATTCAGAAAAACGCATGAAAACAGTATCATTGTATGCCAAGAACCAGGAGGAAATACAACTTGTCTTTTCTTCACGATTTCAAGAGAAACCAGTTTCCATGCTATATTTACAGGAAACTGGGCATGGGAAGGAGCTTTATTTGATGTAATGTATGGTAGAATAGGTGGTACAAAGAAAGGAAAAGACTAGGTGGCTGGAAGTGGAGTTAGGTGACCTGATCAGCTTAGGTGACCAGGCTGACGGAGAGCCATTTACCAACAGAAGGAGCAGGAAGAATGGAATCCAAGTTCAGGGGTTGCAATTGCAAGCAACAGAAGACCATGGTTTTTACCCACTTTGAACTAGCTTAAGGTAAAAAGAGGAGTGGGGGCACAGGCATTGTGGTACAGCAGTTTAAGCCCCTACTTGCACTGTGGGTATCTCATTTCAGAGGGCCAGTTTGAGGCCTAGCTGCTCTGCTTCCCAACCAGCTTCCTGCTAACACTTTGGGCAGGCAGAAAAATATGGTCCAAGTCTTGGGCCCCTGCCTTCCAGGTAGGAGATCAGGATGGATTTTGGCCTGGCCAGATCTGGCTGTTGTTGCCATCTGGGGAGTAAATTCGTGGTTGGAAGATCTCTCTCTGTCTCTCCCTCTCTCTCTCTCTCTGTCACTCTACCTAAATGAATGAATGAGTGAATGAATGGATAGATAAGATAGATAAATCTTTTTTTAAAAAAAATAGGAGTTAGGGCAAATTATTAGCTTCTAAAAACAAAAAGTCATGGATGGCAGGCATCTGGGACAGCTAGGTCCAGATTTTCCAACGACGTCAATGCTTCCCTTTCAATTTCTGTTTCCTTTTGTTTATGGTCTTTCTTTTTTCCCACTACATATGGCTTTTTTCCTCATGGCTAGGAAAGACAATTTACATCATCCTTCAAGGTCAATATCCCACAGAAATAGGGCAAAAGGACTATTTCCTTTGAGAGACTGGGAGAAATCCCTGAAGTTCTGATTGGCCTTACTCGCATCACAGGCCCACCCAGAACTGTCCGACTAGAAACTACTCCTCACTTCTACTGAGTACCACCTTAGCACTAGCCTTTTATACAAATTGCTTTCCACTCCACATCCCTACTTGAATCCTAATTTACTCCAAGGCAAAGATCCATTTAATTTTTACCTCTAGCATCTAACCCTATGCTTGGCACACAGCACTGGATGCTTTAAACATTTGTTGAAATGAACAGAAACAATCTATTCTCTGATGAACATGTCTTACAATACAGAGGAAAACAAACTCCATTTCTCCTACACGCTCACTCAGCAATAAACACAGAAGAATTCTGTGACAAATTACATGGAGGTTTCTCCCTGCCAAAGAAGCAATGGAGGCTGTAGCAGCAGGCACCAGCTGGGTGTCCTCCAATTCAATTCAATTCAATTCAGCTCTGAGACTATCTAGCCAGAGACAACATCAAATCCCACAGGTTGAGGGCTCAGTTCCACAAGATTGCTGCCTGCTTCGAATGCCAATTCTAAATCCTAGGATGTTTTACCTGTGCTACTGACCAACTGACTATAAACTGGCCTTCCTATAAACCCCTCCTTGGGTACAGTTAATTTCCTGGAGAACTCAGAGGAACATGCTTACTTGTTTATTATAAAGGATATTGCAAAGGACACAGATGAACAGATGCATAGAGGGAGAATGGTATGGGGGAAGGGTATGAAGCTTCCTTGCTCTATTTGGGTGTACACCCTCCAAGAACCTCTACACATTTGGCTATTTAGAAGTTCTCTGAATCCTGTCCTTTTGGTGTTTTTAAAAGGCTTCATTACACAAGTATGATTGATTAAATCACTGGCCATTAGCAATCAGCTTAACCTTCAGCCCCTCTTCCCTCCCAAAATGTCAGGGGTGGGGGAGGCTACAAGTCCCAATCCATTAATCTCTTTTTTATATATATAATTTATTTGAAAGACAGAGTTACAGAGAGGCAAAGACACAGAGAGAGGTCTTCCATCCACTGGTTCACTCCCCAGATGGCTGCAATGGCTGAAGCTGCGCCAATCCAAAGTCAGGAGCCAGGAGCTTCTTCTGGGTCTCCCACACGGATGTGTTATGCCCAGATAAGTAGATCCCCAAGAAGCTATCAGCAATCCAATCACACTGAAATGCAAAAGCAAGGTTTATTTTGAAAGTACAAGCCGTGCAGGGACCTCGTCTGACCAGCCGACACAGCGGAGGTCAGAGGAAAAAGTCCAGGCCTTTGTTTGGGAGCACTTTTAAAGGAAAAAACCACAGGGTTACATCAGCAGCTGCTCACAGTACAGGGCTTTTGATAACTGGACAGGGCTGTTCCGGGTTGTTCTTAGTTGAAGTGGGGGGGGGGGGTCTCCATTTGGCTTGGGTTCAGGGAGTTACCTCATTTGGTAATCTCTACTGGGCTGCCCTTGGTCTGCTGAGCTAGCTGTCCTTGGTAAGCTTTGATATCTCCGGAATGCCTGAATGCCTGCTTTTACAAAGACTCGGGTCTGCTATGGGAAACAGAGGCTGCTTTTTATTTTATCTTTTTTAAATGGAGTCACTTTGGCTCTTCAGATGCACGTACCCAAGGAGTTGGGGCCATCTTCTACTGCTTTCCCAGGCCATAGGACAGAGGTGGCTCAGAAGAGGAGCAGCTGGGACTAGAACTGGCACCCATATGGGATGTTGGTGCTTCAGGCCAGGTCTTTAACCCACTGCACCACAGTGCCGGCCCCCTCATCCATTAGTCTTGCCTTGGTCTTTCCAGTGACCAGTCCCAGTCCTGAAGCAACACACGCTGCTACTCAACTCATTAGAATACAGAAAACAAACACTGTGAAGAGTCCAAGGATTTTAGGAATCATATGCCAGGAAATGAGGATGAAGACCAAATATATATTTCACAATATCACAGTATACAAATTGAATTAATTCAGCATCTCAAAAGTACAGCTAAGCGATATAATAACACAATGTAGATAAATTGAAGGGTAGAAACCCTTGAAACACTTAAGTAAAATGTATTAAATTATTCTAGACCCAAATAATGTACTAGAGTTTTCCAAATGTGCAGATAGACAAAAGGACAAGGTTGAACCAGAAAACCTTCTTTGAGGTTTTTTTTTTTTTTTTTTTTTTTTTTTTTTTTTTTTTTTTTTTGCCAAAGCTAGACAGTAAGAGAGAGAGAGACACACACACACAGAGTTAGAGACAGTGAGAGAGACAGAGAGAAAGGTCTTCCTTCCATTGGTTCACTCCCCAAATGGCCACTACGGACGGCACTGTGCCGATCCGAAGCCAGGAGCTGGGTACTTCCTCCCGGTCTACCATGCAGGTGCAGGGACCCAAGCACTTGGGCCATCCTCTGATGCCCTCCCGTGCCACAGCAGAGAGCTGGACTGGAAGAGGGGCAACCGGGACAGAATCCGGCACCCTAACCGGGACTAGAACCCGGGGTGCCAGCGCCGCAGGTGGAGGATTAGCAAGTGAGCCACAGCACTGGCTCTTTGAGTTTTCAAAAAGCCTTTCTTTTTCTTTTTTTTTTTTTTTTTTAAGATTTATTTATTTATTTGAAAGGCAGAGTTACAGAGAGAGAGAGAGAGAGAGAATCTTCCATTCACTGGTTTATTCCCCAAATGGCTGCAATGGCCAGGGCTGGGCCAGGCCGAAGCAAGAGCCAGGAGCTTTATCTGGGTCTCCCACATGGGTACAGGGGCCCCAGCACTTGGGCCATCTTCAGCCAGTTTCCCAGGCACAATAGCAGGGAGCTGGACAGGAAGTAGAGAAGCTGGATTCCATATGAGATGTTGGTGTCCCAGGCTACGGCTTAACCCACGATGCCACAACAGCAGTCCCTTCAAAAAGCCTCTGCTGGTGTTGGTGTTGGGTCTAGCTATGAAAATACTGAGTAGACGCCCATGTTCCGTATAGGAGCACCTGGGTCTGATGCCTGGGTCTGGCTCCTGATTCCAATTTCCTATGATTATACAACATGGCTCAAGGAATAAGAGTCCCTGCCACTCAAATAGGAGACCTTGATCCAGCTTTGGCCTGGCCCAACTGCCAGCCACTGTAGACATCCGGGAGATGAACCAGCAGATGGGAGCTAGCTGTCAGGTTAAGAAAACAAAAGAAGGCCTGTGGGAGAGTGCTACATCAGAGGCTCTTAGAACAGTGGTATTACCCTCAAATTAGTCAGAAGGCAATTGTTGTGGAGATGATTTAAACTTAGTGTTTTTTACATGTGGCTAGGAAGCAGAACCAGTCGAGTAATGAATGTTTGCAATGAGTGAGAAAGTGTAAGTACTGATCTTATTTGACCTTTTAAACAAATTATCAGGAAGAGGGGTGGACACTGGAATATTTAGTTTGCATATACTCCTAGCAGGGCTGTTAGCTAATACATTATTTAGCTGATGAAGACAAAAGGCAAAATAATGGTAGGTGGCCTTAATTTAGATAAGGTTCAATCACGTAGTTAGGGGAAGTATTGCAATATGGGGGAATAAGAGGTGGGCATCTAAGACAATCACTGACTCCAACCGGATGGGCCTATTTCCTTCGAATGCTCTCACTTTTCCAGGCATTTCTTGCCCAGGCCCACAACTCAGTTGAGAAGACTGTTACTAGCTAGAGAGGAATTCTTTTTTGGAAGAGGGGTTATTACAATCTCCAAACCTCCAAGGATTGAGGTAGGAAAGACACATAGGTAGAAAGGGGGGAAAAATGAAGTAATACAAACTGGAAAAGGCTTTGTTTTCAAGGAAATAAGTGCTGAACAAACACAATGACAACATGACAAATTAAGAAAATCGAGAGGAAAGCAACAGGTTACGGTCCTCCCATTGAAGAATACTTAAAAAAAAAAAAAATAAACTCCTCCAACCAAAGACAAAATGTGTAAAACAACAGAGGAGCAAAGGATGGTTAAAAATACATCACCAAATTCCTCTTACCCTTTGATGCTCCGAGGTGGGTTAAGGACAACAGGAGCAGGTCTCGGGGGCAGCACAGAAGATGCCAGTCGGGAGGCCTGTCACAGAGCCTTGGCTGGAGCCCCAAATCTGCTTCTGAGGCCAGCCGCCTGCTAACGGGCGCCCCGGGAGGGCACGAGGATGGCTTACGCACTTTGGGTCCCCACCACCCACAGGGGAGACTCAGCAGGAGTTCCAAGTTCAGGGCTCCTGATGTCAACCCGGCTCAGCCCTGGGTGTTGCAGGCATGTGGGGAGTGAACCAGCAGATAAATGATCTGTCTCTGTCTCTCTGCCTTTCAAATAAGTTTTTAAAAAAAACTCCTTTTAAGACAACAGAAAACTGGTTTCTCAAGTGATGGGTAGAGATTGAAAATGCGAAATGCTTTTTTAAAGAATCCCAGAAAAATACGCCGTGTAGGGCTCAGGCCCGTGGGCGGCAGGGCGGGGCAGGGTGCTGGGTGCTCGGTGGCCAGGCCGGCTGCGGGCTGCAAGTCTCGGCTTGCACGCTTTGTGCAAAACAGCGGTAATGACAGCCGTGCGGCTTTCGCGTCCAAAGGAAACCCTGCACTTACGGGCGCTTTGAAACCTGGACGGTGCCCTGTAACACAAGGGTTTTGTTCCCGCACCGCGGAAAGCAGTCGTCGCGGACGCCCAGGCCGGGGGCACCCGCCAGAGGGCGATTCGGCGGCCCACGTGGCGCCGGGCTGTCACAACCCCGCGCTTTGTTCACGAGTCTCTCTTGAGGAAAACTTTCCTGCGAGGTTACGGTTTTTAAAAACCGACCACACAGCCCGAAAAGCCCCGCAGTAAGAAGCCGCCAGCGGCTGGCCGCGGCGGGCGGAGCGGACCTCTCGCACCGAGGCGGCGGACGCGCCGAGCGGCGCCGCGGGGACGACCGTTCTCCTCGGATACGCTCAGCAACGCGGCACCACGTCCTGGAACCTGCAAGACGCCGCCACGAGCGGCAAGCGCCGGGCAACCTGGCGACGACCGGGGAGAACACGCGCGCGCGCGCCCGCCCGGCTCCCTCGGGCTCCCGGGTCCCGGGGACGCGCCTTCCCGGCCCGCCCCGGCGCGCGTGCGCGCCGACGTCGGGCCACGTGACCGCGGGCACGGCGACGGCGGGGGCGGGCGGGGGGCCCGGGCTGGCTCCGCAGCCCCGCGCAGGCGCCCCAGGGCCGCGCGGAACCCAGCCCCTCCTGCTCCCTCTAGGAGTCAAAATGGCGGCGAGGGGAGCCTGGAGCGGTCCCGGAGCCTGAGCCCCTGACAGGAGAGGAGAGGGCGGCGGCGGCGGCAGCAGGAGGAGGATGGCCGGGGGTGCTGGCGCCGGTGCGGACGGCGGTGCTGGCGGCGGCGGCGGCGGGGGCGACGGCAGCGGTCCCAGCGGCGGGAGGAGCCTCCGGGGTGAGTGTCCCCCAGTGGCTCCTAGGCTGGGGACCGAGGTCTGCCCGGCGCGGCGCGGGGCGTCCGAGCGAACGGGGGAGGATGCGTGCCGTGGGGGCGCCGGGGCCGGGGCCGGGGCCGGGGAGTCGTCGGTGCGGGGCCGAGGCGCGGCGGCGCCGGACTGGCCGGTCCCTGGGCGCCGCGAGGGGCGGGCCGGGCAGCGCGCCGCCGTCCCCGGGGCCGAGGCGCGAGGCGTGGCGCTCGCGGAGAGGTCGGCGCGAGGCGGCCGCGGTGGCCGGTCCCAGGCTGGGAGGGGCGGGACCCGCGGCTCCCGGGACGCGGGCGCTGAGTACCCGGGTGCGGGGCCGCGGCCGCCCGGGTGGGCGTGGGAGCGGGCGCTCCGGGGCCGGCCGCTCCCGGGGGGCGCGGTGGGCGCGAAGCGCAGCGGTCCGGGCAAGTGGCGGTGCGGGACGGACCTGGAGCCGGGCTGGACAGGCTGCGAGGACGCGAGCGCGAGGCGGCGGCCGTGCCTGTGCGAGCGCTCGGGTTTGCCCTGCGCTGGGCTTACCCCCGGGATGAGAACTTCTCGCCGTGTTTTTGGAGAAACTCCGAGGGGTGCCGCACCTCTTCACACTCCAGCGCAGATAATGAGTCCTGTGGAGCAGGCCTGATTCACAGAGGCCGCCTGGCTTCTCCTGACCAGAGCGATTTCCTGTCTTAAACCTCCTCCGGTGTCGTGGAAGCAGACGTTTCTACGGGAGTCCTTAGCTCTGTAAGCCAGCAGGATCGTTTGTCGCTGAATAGCATCCGTTTCTTCTAGATTGCTGAGATGAATTGCCTTCTTCCTGAAACGTGGAAGAGGGATTTGAAATTGCCGTGCAAGAATCGCACATGGTTAGCAGCTGTGATTAGACTTGTCCTGCACTTTCGGAGTCGGAGCATGCTTTGGGATCAGATGTGACTGTCTTGCAGCTGGTCTCCAGGCTCTGCGAGGCGAGCGACCTGCTGCGGGTGCTGCAGCTGGCGGGCACTCGCCAGACCAGGACCTAGACCTGTGTGGAGTTCTTGGCACTGCACTCCCGCGTTGCTTTCTTCACCACCACTGCCCACGGCTGTCCCGTGGTCTTTGTGCAGTAGAGTTGCACGCAGATAGGAAAGAGCCTCTCCCTGATGCTGACAGCTACCTTGTGTCCCGTGAAGACTTTTTTCCTAACCTGAATTGAGTAAAAAACTGAGACATTTTGTTTAGAGTTTTCAGTAGGGCCCATGACTTATGTTTTGGCCCAGTTGCTGCTTGGCTCTTCCTTGTATGTATTCATTAAATTCTGTAGGACACTGTTCCGCCCCACAAAACCCAACTAGGATGTTGTTCTTTGTCCCAGTACCAGCATTTCAATGAGTTCTTGGTATCAAACTGTAATTTTAGGGTTTGAAACACCTGTGTTGTTTTTCTGGCTATGCTGCCTAGTCTCCATTCATCTTCTTGTTGAGTCACAGCAGTTTTATTTGTAATGTGTCACAAGTTAACCTTCGGAAATTCAATAAAACCCTAGCATTTTGATTTCATATTCTAGTCACTGAAACACATCCAGAATTACACAAGTGGTTATTGGAGACCTGCTTTGTCTTGTATTATGCTAGTGCTATGGGAGAAATGAAAGAAACATAATGTATGGATTTTGCCCTCGGGTTCTTATGGCAAAGATAAGATGTTTCTGCAAGAATCCAACAGACAGTCTGGTGAATCCAGCACAAAGAATGCTGTAGGTGATCAGGGAAGAGGGAGAGGGGTGAGGCCTCAGGAGTCCAAAGAACTTCCTGGAACACTTGGAACTTGGGTTGGCCTCCAGTTTACAGAGAATGTGGAACAGTTACTTTGTGAGAGAAAAGCGAGAGTGAAGTGGAGGCTAGCTTTGTGGGGAAGGAATGAAGGGGGCCTAGGATGAAGTGACAGCTGATTTCCCTGGGAAATGTTAGAAGTTGCAAAGAAGGGTTGGATTCTGTCCTCTTGTGCAAGGTATAGGGAGCCTTGGAAAGTTTGGAGGCCAGTGAGGAATGTGATAAACCTGAGGAGTGCTGAGCCTGTCAGTGATCTGTTTTAGCGTGGAGTGCGCCTGGGTAGACAGTAGCTGTTGCAGTTGCTGGAGTATGAAGAGATGAGATCCTAGACTGATAAATTCAGCAACAAGGATTGCATAGCAGGTGTATTTTACCATCGTAACTGTTTTTAAGTGTAGTTTAGTGGCATTTAATACATTCTCATTGTTGTACAAGCATGACTACCATTCATCTGTAGAGTTATCTTTGTCTTCTGGAGCTGAGATTCTGTATCCATTAGACACTAACTCCCACTCTTCCTTTACCTGAGCTCCTGTCAGCTACATTCTCCTTTCCCTGCAAGGTTGACAAATCTAGGTGTTGCCCATAAGTGGAATCATACAGTATTGCATTTTTGTGACTGGCTTACTTAATATGGGTCCAAATATGTGTTGTAGCACATATCAGAATTTTCACCTTTTAAAGGCTAGATAATATTCCATTATATGTATATACCACATTTTGTTTATCCATTTATCCAGTGATAGGCATATGAATTGCATTCACTTTTTAAAAAAGACTTATTTATTTCAAAGACGAGTGAGCACGTTCACCTTTTGACTGTTAACCATTGTGACTATTTTGACTATTGTGAGTAATGTTGTGAACGTGGGTATAAAAATATTCAAATCCTTTCATTTCTTTTGGGTACAGGCCCAGAAAATTACATATTTTCATCACCAATATGCAAGGGTTGACTTATTCTACAGCCTCATGTGGTTTTGCTTTGATAATTGCCATTTTAATGAATGTGTGTGATATCTTATTGTGGTTTTGATTTGCATTTTCCTAAAGATTAGTGATGTTGACCATCTTTTCCTATGCTTATCAGCTGTTTGTATAGTCACGCCACAAACATTTTAGTCAAAGGCAGGGACTGCATATACCGATGTGGCTATACCATGTAGCCTAGATGTGTGGAGAAATACGCGATCTAAGTTTGTGTGAATATATTCTTTGATGTTCAAACAACAAAGTTGCGTGATGACGCATTTCGATGCGTTTCTCAGAAATCGTTAAGGGATATGTGTCTGTGTGTCATCTTTGGAGCGACATCTGTTCAAGCTCTTTGCCCGTTTTTTATCAAGTTATTTTTTGTCGTAGGAGTTGTATATTTTGCATATCTTCCTGTATGCTACGTGTTAATCCCTTATCAGACATGATCTGCGTGTTGTGGTTGCCTTTTTGGTATGTTGATACTGTCCTTTGACACACACAAATTTTTAATTTTGATTAAATCCAACTTACCTGGTGTTTTTTGTGGCTTCTGCTTCCTCCTATCATATCCAAGAATTCACTGCCAAATTCAGTGTCATGAAGCTTTTTCTGTGTTCTCATCTAAGTGAATTTTGTAATTGTGGTTCCTAAGTTTAGGTCTTTATTTGTGGATATCTTGCTTTCTTAATACCGTTTGTTGAGTAGACCGTTCTTACCCCCATGATCTTGGCATCTTTATTGAAAGTCATCTGGGGGTGTGTATTTGGCACAGCTTGGAACACCTGCATGTAGTGCCTGGGTTTGAATCCTGCCTCTGCTTCCCATCTTTGCTAATGTATGCCCTGGCAGGCAGCCTGTGATGGCTCAAGTACTTGAGTCCCTGCCACCCACCTGGGAGACCTGAATTGAGTTCCTTTCTCCTGGTTTGCCGTGGCCCAGCCCTTGCTGTTGCAGACATTTGGAGAATGAACCATCAGATGGAACATCTTTGTCTCTTTTTCTGCCTTTCAAATACAAATAATGATTTAAAACAAAAATCATCTGACCATAAGTGCAAGGATTTATTTCAGGACTTTCTACACTGTTCCATTAGTCTGTAAGTCTGTCTTTATGCCAGTAACATGTGGTTTTAATTGCTATAACTTGACAGTAAAATTTGAAATAAAAAATTGTGAGATCTTCGCTTTATTCTTTTTCCTGTTTTTTTTTTTTTTTTTTTGGTTTTGTTTTTTTTTGGGGGGGGGCATACAGAATTCTTTGAGATCCTATATGAATTTTAGGATGGATTTTTTTCTATTTCTGCAAAAATATGCTACTGTGATTTTGTTAGGCATTTTATTGAACCTGTAGGTTGCTTTGGGTAGTATTGACATTTTTACAATATTAAGGCTTCCAATTAATGAACACAGGATGTCTTTCTGTTTATTTTGTCTGATTTCTTTCAGCAATGCTTCATTCATAGTGCTTTCAGCATGAAAGTCTTCGTTAAGTTTATTCCCAAGTGTTTTATATCTGCGGCTACTGTGAGTGGGACAATTCTCTTACTTTCCCTTTTGGAACGTTCGTTGAGGGCATAAGAACACAACTCATTTCTGCTTGTTGATTTTGTATTCTGCAACTTTGCAGAATTTATTTGTTGTTGTAAGAAGCTTTTGGTGGAATAGTTAGTTTTCTACATACAAGGTTTTGTCATCTGCAGACAGTTAAGGTACTTACTCCTTCCTAATTTGAATGACACTTTTTTCTTGCCTAATTGTTCGTCTAGGGCTTCTGTACCATGTTGATTTGAAGACACAAAAGCAGACATCTTCAACTTGTTTCTGTTCTTGGAGGAAAAATGTTTAATCTTTGATCATTGGGTTTGGTGTTTGTATGGATTTTCTAAATATATGACCTTTTTGATGTTGAGACAGTTTTCTTTTAACCCTGGTTTGTTGAGTATTTTAGCAAGTCTGTATTAAAAGTCATCTATGGGTGCTGAAAGTGTTTTTAGCTTGGTGAATGAGAAAATTCTGGTGTCATTGGGAGAATGCTGTATTTCTGTGAACTTGATATCTTTAGATATTATCGTTGTACATTTGCAGACCTGTTTGAAGAAAGAATAGTGCTATAGTTACCCAGTGGGCAAGACTGATATTAATCAAATAATACAAATATATGCCTGACTAATTGTTATTTGGTTTTGCTCACAGCTATATTCCTAGTATATTGCCTGACAGATAGGTACTCACCAAAAGTAATTTTTAATTTCTATTTATTTGAAAGGCAAAGGGAGATGAAAAGATCTTCATCTACTAGTTCATTTCCAAAAAGCCCTGAACAGGCGGGCTCTCGGCCAAACCAAAGCCAAGAACCCAGAACTCAATCCAGGTCTCACACATGGTTGGTAGGGACCGAAGTACTTGAGCCATCACCTGCTACCTCTCCATGTGTACATTAGCAGAAAGCTGGAATCAAATCAGAATCAGAGCTAGGACTCGAACCCAGGGATTCCAGTATGGGATGCAGGTCTCTTAAGTGACATCTTGACCCCTGTGGCAAATGCACACCCCTGATATTACAAATTGAATCAAGAAGAAGTCTAAGGTTTAACCCAGTAAACTGAAAAGTATATTGTTTATCATTTTTCATGGAAAATTTTTATTTTAAATCATCTTCACCCAGTCTTGGTACAGTGCTAGCAAAGTAAAATAAAATTTATTCTAAAAATATACAAGTGACCTTTTCTATAACAGGGATCTTTTTAAAAGAACTTAGAATAGTTGATACTAGTGGAAGTTAGTTTTCAGAGTTCAAAATTTCAAGAGGAGGTATAAGTTAGAAAAAATTTTTCAAATGCCTGCTGACTCCAGATTTATAATGAAACGCAACCATTCAGTGCCTAATTTATTTCCAAAGTGAGTTTTAAAAGTTTAGTGCAAGCCATGGTGGTTTTTAGTGTTTTTTTTTTTTTAATTTTTAAATTTTTGACCATCTGTAAATTTTATATTACAAATGAGTCTTTCAAATACTCTTACTATCTCACACAGTGAAATGTTAGCAACATAATGCAGTTTTATGAGTTGGCATATCTGTGTCATTATATGACACTGTGTGAACATTAAGGTTGAAATGAATAGGAATCACTTTTTTTTAAAGATTTTATTTATTTGAGAGGTAGAGTTATAGACAGTGAGAGAGAGAGAGAAATGTCTTCCCTCCGCTGGTTCGCTCCCCAAATGGCCGCAAGGGCCGCAGCTGCACCTCTCCAAAGCCAGGAGCCAAGAGGTTCTTCCAGGTCTCCCATGTGGGTGCAGGGGCCCAAGGACTTGGGCCATCTTCTACTGTTTTCCCGTGCCACTCAGCTGAATTGAAAGAGGAGCAACCGGGACTAGAACTGGCACCCATTTGGCATGCGGGTACCACAGGCAGAGGATCAACCTACTGTGCCACAGCACTGGCCTGAATAGGAATCACTTTAATCCAATGCACAGAAAATCCTTTAAATTGCAGGATTCAAAATAGATAGCTTTTTTGAGTATTAGTGGGGTTTTTAGATATGGTTGTGATGCAATATAACCTGGACTGGGAATCACCTCCATTCAGATTCTGACCGCTGTTACAGTTCTAGGTTAGTAAAGGAAGTCTGTTAGTCTGTCTGAAGTTTGATTTCTTGATCTATTAAAAAATAAGTATGGAGGCCGGCGCCGCGGCTCACTAGGCTAATCCTCCGCCTAGCGGCGCCGGCACACCGGGTTCTAGTCCCGGTCGGGGCGCCGGATTCTGTCCCGGTTGCCCCTCTTCCAGGCCAGCTCTCTGCTGTGGCCAGGGAGTGCAGTGGAGGATGGCCCAGGTGCTTGGGCCCTGCACCCCATGGGAGACCAGGAAAAGCACCTGGCTCCTGGCTCCTGCCATCGGATCAGCGCAGTGCGCCGGCTGCAGCGGCGGCCATTGGAGGGTGAACCAACGGCAAAGGAAGACCTTTCCCTCTCTGTCTCTCTCTCTCTCTCACTGTCCACTCTGCCTGTCAAAAAAAAAAAAAAAGTATGGAAATGTCTTACTTAACAGCCTTGCTATCTTGTGTGTTTTGTTAGTTGGTTTTTATTCCATCTTTTCCCTCTTTCAGGCCTGCCTTACCAGTCTGGACTATTTGTTGAACAGTCTTCTAGCGAAGTCTCTGCTGCTTGCTGGCTCTTCACTCTCCGTCACCATCTCTGTATTACTCCTACAGTTGTGTTCCTTAAAGAGCACGATATTTTCCTATTTAAAAAACTTAACTTCGCGTTTTCTATAGTACGAAGTCCAAACTTACGGACCCTGTCTGACGTTAGATGTATTATCATTCTAGCCATTCCAAGCTGTTTCTCCTTCCATGTGCTTCTGTGTTTTTCATTTGTTTATCCCAGTGCTTGGAGTTCTCCTTATCTTTTGTCATTAATTCTGTTAGCTGCACATCTTGTGGCTACTTTTCTTTCCTGACAGAATCTGCTTTTGTTCATGCTTTCAGAAGACTTGGAGAGGGGATTCAACACCAGCTTCTGGGGTGGATATTGAATCCAAGCCAATCAACTCATGGGGTTTCCTGTGTCTTTGTCTGTCTGCTATTATGATAACAGAATACCTGAGACTGGGAAATTTGTTTTAGAAAGAGTTTTATTATTGGCTCATGGTTCTGGAGTGGGGAGTTTCAAGATAAGGCAACCATATCTGGTGAGAACCTCATACTGTATCATTACATGGTAGCTGGCATAACAAGGCAGGAGTGTGTGCAGAAGAGGCGGGGACAAAGGGGCTGAGCTTATTATTGTCATGAGAAAGACGTTAATCCATCTTAAAGGTCCCTCCTCCCAGCACTGCTACACTGGCATACAGATTCAACATTGGTTTTGGCAGAGGCAAACCACGTCCAGAACCTGTAAACAGTTATTTCTCTCAGATAAGGAGGAGACATTCTATTTCTGGTGGAGGATTCTTCCTCTCGTATATGAACACAGAAACACAAGACCCCATTACCACTGCCAGCTGCCTTGAGAAAGCATCTTGGACGATGGCAAAGAGGTAGAAAGAATCTAGGTCCTGGTTAACATCAAACAGCCAGGTTTTATACAGAGTCTTGAGCCTTCCCTACCATAGAACTTCTTATGATGGATAATGTTCTTACCGGTTCTGCCAGTTCTTTGAATTTATTTGCCATTAAAAGCCTGCCTGTTAGTATAGTCCTCTCTATTCAAGACCTAGTTATGTTACCTTTATCAGTAGCCATACATTCCTTGATACTTTGGACCTCTCTCCCTGCCCTTACTATAGTGTATTACAGTCAATTGCGTGTATGTCTGACTCCTCTACGCGACTGTTTGTGTGGAACCCGGATGTACAGGATATAGCACAGCGTCTGGTCTGTGGTAGGTATTCAGTGAGTGAGTTGTTGGGGTGAAATATCGAAGAGTGCTTAGTAAGCCATTTTTAAATAAATAGGTTTTTTACTGTCTTTAAAGTGAGAATGGAAAATCAGTTATACCATAGTTTTTTATTTACCCTTCTTATCTGGAAATTTTCAGTAGCTGAGAAAATGGGACAAATATACAAATATTACATGTTAACAATTTTTTTTTCAGTAAATATAATTTTTTAAAGACATAACAGTATTTTCTGGCAGTGGTCCTTTAAGGAGGTGCAGTAAGCAACCATGCCGTTGTTGTGCTGTTTCCTTCCCTTTGTAGGGAAAGACTTAAATGCCTTACCTAACTTCAAGTGCAAAATGGATCTTTTATTGTTTTAAAATCATATGTAGGTCAGTTTTATCCGGGATTCATTTGTGAATTACTCTTAAGAGAAAAAAATCTATAATATACTTCTTAAGAACTACTTATTCTTCAGACTTTCCTAAAATATTTTTTTGCTGGAGACTAGACATAAGAATTTTCTTGTAAGCAAAAAGCTTTGTGGCAAAACTAGATGAGTTTGTAGCAAAAGTTAGTAGTAGCTTGTGACGGAGCAGTCTCATAATAGCCTTAATTATGGAGTCGTAGTTCTGTCACATGCTTCAACAGTAATGTCAGAGAGGCAGGAAGGAGACGGAAAATGTACAGACTTAGTTTCCTTCACCATGTGTTGCTTTAGTCAAAAAATGAAACTTTAACACAGTAATTTGCAGTTATTTTTAAAACAAGGAAAAGAGGAATAGAGTGTATATTTAGAAATTTGGAATATCATGTATTGGATGCTTATGAAAAGATGCATTTGTCATATTTGCAGGTGAAGAGCCTTCTTGTTCTGATGTGTGGTTGCGTGCTTTTCCTTTACTAAGCCATAGTTAATGTCATTGAGTCTTAATTTCCTAATCTATAAAATGAATAAATCCTCCTCCTCAAGGTTCTTGTGTTGAGTAATTAAGGTGATTTATGTGAAAATGCCAAATGTGGTGTTTGGAAGGTAGAAGCTCAGACATTCTGTTTTCCTCCATCAGCTTTTCAAAATTAGTATCTTTAATGCTGTTTGTATTTCAACTTTTGAGTATGTAAGGTCTCTTCCATATTTTGTATGTGTCCTTTATGTCTGTAGGCTCATTAATTCCTGAATAAGAAAAAGTTGGTCGCTTAATTTAAGCAATAGTGTATGTTTTTTAAAAAAGGCAACAGAAGGCTCTCTCTGTAAAATAAGGTCCTAATGCCTTGTTTTGGATCTTATGTCTCATACCTTGGTGCTGCCATAAACCCTTCCCCTGCATTTTTTTTTTTTTAAGATTTATTTATTTACTTGAAAATCAGAGTTACACAGAGAAGGAGAGGAAGAGATAGAGAGGTTTTCCATCTGCTGGTTCACTCCCCAGTTGGCCGCAACGGCCAGAGCTGCGCCGATCGGAAGCCAGAGCCAGGAGCTAAGAGCTTCTTCCTGGTCTCCCACACGAGTGCAGGGGCCCAAGGACTTGGGTCATCTTCCGCTGCTTTCCCAGGCCAGAGCAGAGAGCTGGTTAGGAAGTGGAGCAGCCAGGACTAGAACTGGTGCCCATTTGGGATGTCAGCACTGCAGGTGGCGACTTTACCTGCTAAGCCCCTGCTTTTTTTTTTTTTTTTTTTTTTTTTTTGACAGGCAGAGTGGACAGTGAGAGACAGAGAGAAAGGTCTCCCTTTGCCGTTGGTTCACCCTCCAATAGCCACCGCGGCCAGCGCGCTGCGGCCGGCGCACCGCGCTGATCCGATGGCAGGAGCCAGGTGCTTCTCCTGGTCTCCCTCCCAAGGGTGCAGGGCCCAAGCACTTGGGCCATCCTCCACTGCACTCGCGGACCACAGCAGAGAGCTGGCCTGGAAGAGGGGCAACCAGGACAGAATCCGGCGCCCCAACCGGGACTAGAACCCGGTGTGCCGGCGCTGCAGGCAGAGGATTAGCCTAGTGAGCTAATCCCCTGCATTTGAAATGGAATTTCTTCTACTTTGTCAGTGAAGCGGCTTCTGTTCTCTTCTCGGGACTTACTGTGTTCAGAGGATTGTTTTAGCGTCTCTCCCTCAGCTGTCATCTTCACCAAGAAAAGGGAAAAGTTCACACTTTATTATCAGTCCTAGCTACCATCTCAGATGTCACTTTCTCAACAACCCTGAAAGGTGGACACTTTTATCACCAGACACAGAAATAAAAAATTTGCCCAAGATCATACAGTTTAGAAATGGCAGATCTGGGTCCAAACACAAGTAGCTTGGCCCCAGAGTCGTCATCACCGCTGATCGGAGCTGCTTCCACATGGTACCTGCCTATTTGCCAGTTCTTCCCGCTAGATGTTAAGCCCCTTTAGAGGGGAAATTATGCCTGTCTTGTTCATTGCCAAATCCCTGTGCATGCATAGTAAGGGCTCAGAAAATATTTAAATGAATAAAAATGCTCTTATTTGAGAACAGATCGTATTTTGATTAAATTCCTCTTGATACCTTTCCTGTAACTCAGTAAATAGTATTTTTTTGTGTTTCCTTATGACCTAGTCAGTTGTGGCCCTGAAATATAATGCGCTACCCACCAAAGATACTTCCAGCTCCATTTTTTTTATAGCCACTGTTAATTCCTCCTTGCCCTATTTAACAGTATCACATTGTAACTTTAAAACTGGTACTCTGTAGGTCTCCTTTTCATATTATCCCCCTGTGAGCTGTTAAAATATAGATCTTTTATAATTAGTTTTCAAAGAAACAGGAAATTTTTTAACATAAAATTACAGGGCTAGGTGTTCAGTGCGGTAGTTAAAAGCCTTAGCATGCCTAATTCCTATATTGGAATGCTGGTTCGAGTCTTGGCTCCTCGCCTTCTTATCCAGCTTGTTGCTAATGCAATTCCTGGGAGGAAGCAGAAGGTGGCCGAAGTACTTGGAGTCCTGTCACCCCCATGGGAGACTCAGATTGAGCTCCTGGCTTCAGCTTGACCCAGACCTAACTGTTGTGGGCATTTGGGGTAGTAAATCAGCATCTTTCAAATAAAATGAAAATAAATATGTAAAATTTTAACAATTAAAATGATGCTGGTAGATGAACTGATAATTTCTTATGCTGGTATATTTTTCAACTTTTTTTTTTTTGTGATAGAATATTTTTTTAAAAATTTATTTATTTATTTGAATGAGTTACAGAGAGAGAGAAGTCTTCCATCTGCTGGTTCACTCCCCAGATGTCCACAATGAATGGAGCTGTGCCGATCTGAAGCCAGGAGCCAGAGACTTCTTCCAGGTTTCTCAAACAGGTGCAGGGGCCCAAGGACTTGGGCCATCTTCCACTGCTTTCCTAGACCATAGCAGAGAGCTTGATTGGAAGTGGAGCAGCCAGGACTCGAACCGGCACCCATATGAGATGCTGGCACTGCAGGCAGCAGCTTTACCCGCTATGCCACAGTGCCGGCCCTGCAATGACATATTTTTTATTTTCTTTTCTTTCTTTCTTTTTTTTTTTTTTTTTTTTTCTTTTTACAGGCAGAGTGGACAGTGAGAGAGAGAGAGACAGAGAGAAAGGTCTTCCTTTGCCGTTGGTTCACCCTCCAATGGCCGCCACGGCTGGCACGCTGTGGCCGGCGCACCGTGCTGATCCGAAGGCAGGAGCCAGGTGCTTCTCCTGGTCTTCGATGCGGGTGCAGGACCCAAGCATTTGGGCCATCCTCCACTGCCTTCCCTGGCCACAGTAGAGAGCTGGCCTGGAAGAGGGGCAACCGGTACAGAATCAGGCACCCCGACTGGGACTAGAACCCGGTGTGCCGGCGCCGCTAGGTGGAGGATTAGCCTATTGAGCCGCGGCGCAGGCTTTAATTTCATTATAGTCAATGACTTAATCTCTACTGAAAAAAGATTTCAACAAATAAAATGTTAAAAATCCACAGTTGAGCAGGAAATGATCGTTTCTGTTAACCTTTTAATGGACATGACTTCTGTGTATATATAGAATTGCTTTCAAAGTGTCCCATATTTATGGGGCTGGCTTTGTAGTGCAGCAGGTAAAGCTGCCACTGCAACTCGGGCATCCCATATGGGTGTTGGTTTGTGTCCCGGCTACTCCACTTCCATTTCATTCAGCTCCCTGCTAATGGCCTGGGAAAGCAGCAGAAGACGGTCTAATTGTTTGGGCCCATGCTGCCCACATGGGAGACCTGGATGAAGCTCCTGGCTTCAGCCTAGCATAGCCCTGGGGAGTGAACCAGCAGATGGACGATCTCTCTTTCTGTCTCTCTCTCCACTGCCCCCACTCTGATTTTCAAGTAAATAATTTTTTTTTGAAATCCCATATTTTTAACCTTGATTATATCCCAGAAGATAAGTGGTTTATCAGTGTCAAATCACAGGAAATGATTGAAGCCTACCCTTATGTCATCTGTTCATGGAAGTTGGAATGCCATTCCACTAAAGCAGACTTGGCAAATGGATAAAGCCTTGAAGCTACTTCTAGCCTCAGGCTGTAATTCTCAATTAAGTCGCTAGATAGAGAACCCAAAACTCCTCCTCCCCAAATGCTCTCACTTTACCAAAAGCTTCGTTTCTCTAGTTAACTCTTCTGTTGTATCCCTCACACTCTTCTACATATTTCTCAGCCTTGGGTTATTAGTATCTGGGGCCGCATAATTCTTTGTTGTAGGAGACGTCCTGTGCCTTATATAATGTTGAGCAGTATTCCTGACCTCTACCTGTTAGATGCCAGTAGTACCCTCCCCTCCCCCTCTCTCTAGTTGTGGCAACCAAAAATGTTTCCAGACATTGCCGAGTGTATCCATGACAGACACCCCAGCTGAAAATACAACTTGACTACATCATTCCTATCCACTTACTCCTTTGCTTCCATACCTTCCTCCCTCTCATTTTTTAAGACTTCCAAATCCCTTTCTACTACTGCCCCACTTCTGCAGCCACACTTGGGAAAGGAGTTACAAAAATACATGTGCTGTTGACGAGTTTTCGCCTCCAGTCCAGCTTTCTCCCCTTGAATTCTGAGACCACGTCTCATTTTCCTCTCCCTCACTGGCTGCTCTGTTTGGTCTCCTTTGTCAACTCTGCCTAATTGAACCATGGCAGCATCTTTGCTTCTCTCTTGCTCTCGCTTGCCTCATCAACTCTTAAGCCTTTGTTTCTTGCCTTATTTCCTAGCACTTACATGTTTTCCCTCATATACCTATTCATTTTTTTCCTAATTTAATTTGATTGTAAGAATGCAGGGTCTGCCCTCTTTAAGTGCACAGCACAGTGTTAATTATGGGTGCTCTGTATCCTGCAGGTGTGCAGAGCCTGTTCCCCTTGTTAATTTGGAACTGTGCTTGGTGATTGATGACTCCTCACCTTCCCACCCCAGCCACCATTCCATGCTTTGATTCTATGACTTTGATTAGTGTAGACAGTCACTAGTCACTCTGGGTAGTGGCCAGGCCTACATAGCTCATGTAAGTGGAATTAGGCAGTATTTGTCTTTCTGTGGCTCGTTTATTTTGCTTTACATAATGTTTTCCATGTTGTCATGTATTTCATTCTTTAAGACTGAATAGTATTACCTTGTATATTACTTACCATATTTTCTTTCTTTATCTTATGTGAGAGAGAGAGAACTCTCATCCATTGGTTCATTCCCCAGATGCCCACAATGACCTGGGCTGGACCAGGTTGAAGCCAGGAGCCAGGATCACAATACAGGTTTCACATGTAGATGCCACCTTTTCTTTCTCCTTTCATCTGTCAGCAGACATTGAGTTATTCCCATATCTTGACCATTGTGTTACTTACTATTTTTTTAAGAGGTATTTGAAAAACACAGAGTTAGAGAGAGGGAGAGACAGGGAGAGGGATCTTCCATACCCTGATTCACTCCCCAAATGGCCATAATGACCAGCACTGGTCCAGGCCAAACCAGGAGCCAGGGTGTTGATCCAGTCTTCCGCGTGGATGCAGGGGCCCAAACACTTGGGCCATTCTTCGATGCTCTCTCAATTCCAAATACCCAACCAAGAAAAACTCACACAATCAAAATTTCAGGTCCAGACTTACAGAATACTCCAAACTTTCAAGAAGAAAAACAAATCTGCACTAGCAGGGAGCCAGATCTGAAGTGCAGCAGCTAGAACTTGAACCTCACTGTGGACAGCAGCTTCACTGTCTGCACCTCAACACTTGCCCCTACTTACTCATTCTTGAGCTGTTCTCTTCATTGAAATACGCTTACCTATGTTTGCTCATATTTAAATTCTGACATTCTTCAAGAGTTAGAGCAGATGCCATCTTTTCATGAAAGCCCCGGCACCTTCCTGTGTGTTCCATGCCACGATCACGTTCTTTCTCTCTGTCCCCAGAAATATGTGCCTGCACTAGCATGTAAGCTCTTTTCGTACCCCTCGCACTGCCTGGCTAAGTGTGCTGCACATACTCATAGTGTTCACGCAGTTGCCAAGGCAAAGATGGGATGCGAGCAGTGGGATGGAAAGGATTAAGTGAACTTAGTGATAAACTGAGAGGTTGCTAGAGGGAGGCAATCAAGAAGGAAAATGAAGAAAATGTGAACAGGAATTCTTTACATCCTGTATTTCCTGGCTTCCTGGTTTTATTCTCCTTTCTAAGCACCTTGTTTTAAAGGGTCCGTTATGAGCCAGGGACTCTTTAGGGTCTTAGGGAAACATAATTACTGAACTAGGACACAGTTCCAGTGCTTTAGGAGTTTATTCTGTTTGAGGACATAGAAATCTTCATTAATTGTCTCTCAGAGTTTGAGGGACTGAGAGTGAAGTGTCCAGACTCTGGCAGCAGAACAGAAAGGAATGATTGCTGGTTTGGAGTAGCGTCATTCTAGTCGCGCTTCTCACAGGCACCGAGTCCTGGTCAGCACCTGGCCTGTTGATTGTGTTTTCCACGCTTTTCACCAGTCCTCTGCCTTTTCCAGCCCCGGAATCACCAGCGTTTCCTGTGGCTCGTAGCACTTAGCTTTCCGTTCATTCATCTGTATCCTTTTTCTCAGGAAATGAATTTACTTTCAAGGCTTTGACTGAAACTTTAAATTTGGACTCACACAAAACATTTTCCTTATTCTGTAAAAGTGTTCATACAAAGAAGTACATTAAACAAATTAACTTACTTTTTCTTAGGACAAATTACTGTAAAGCTGACACCATCTTGTCCATTAGAATGCTGTGAGCATCCCCAGAAGTCCCTGGCATTCCTCTTCCCCGTCAGCGCCTGCTGTGTTTTCTTGAAGGTTGCCAGTGCTCTGATTTGTTGAATGATTCCTTCATAGGTTTTTAAAATAGCCTTCATATCTGGATACCAACCATATATTTATTCCCAAGACAATATAGTAGAGGCACACATTTCACATACCCATTTTGTACCTGCTTTGGGGTCCCTAAGATCACCCCTAGTTTTTGTGGTTCAGGAGACCACAAAATATTAAGCGTCTTACAGCTAAGAGTTAACTACAGCAAAGGACACCAAGCAAAGTCATAATGGGAGAAGGCTCATGGGACAAAGTCTTGAGGAAACCGGGCACAAGCTTCCCAGAGTCCTCTCCCAGTGGAGTCCCACGTAATTCCTCCTGCATCAAGTTGGGGCAGGATGTGTGAAGTGTCATCTACCAGGGGAGCTCCTTGGAGACTCAGTGTCCGGAGTTTTTTTGTTTGTTTGTTTTTGTTTTTTTAAGATTTATTTTTATTTGAAAGGCAGAGTGACAGAGAAATGTTGAAACAGCTACGATTGGGCCAGGCTGCAGCTAAGAGCCTAGAACTCCATCCTGGAACTCCATGCAGTTCTCCCCTGTGGGTTGCAGGGGCCCAAAAACTTGGTCCATGTTTTGCTGCTTTTCCGGGTGCATTAGCAGGGAGCTGGATTGGAAGTGGAGCAGCCATGACTTGAATCAGCACTCTTGATACCGTATGCCTGGTGTCTCAAGTTTGTTAAACTTGCCAAGGACCTCTGGGATGCTCATAGAATTCTGTTTAATGGACAAGATGGTGTCAGCTTTAGAATAATAATAGCCTGCTGTGCCACAATAGCAGTCCCAATGCCCGCAGTCTTCATTGCGATGTTTACGTAAGTTCCCTCTGCCTATCATTCAGAAATTCCAGGCTCCCAGAAGGAAAGCAGGAACTCAGCATAAGTCATGTTGTTGGCAGTGTGGGTGACCTTTGTCAGATAATTAGAGAATGGTGCAAACACTCCAGAATTCTGGTTCCCTGAGACCTGATAGAGGGCCACCCTGTGAGCAGACCTTTCTGAGGGTGTCAGGCTCAGACCTGCTGAGTCTTTCCTACATAATACCTTTTGATTATTTTTAACTCTAAATAAAATCAATTTTCATATTGTGTTATTTTCTTTAAAATGTTTCAGCATTAGCCCGGTGCAAACTTTCCTCACTTCGTACCTCAACTTCATACCTCAATGTTCCATCTGCTGGTTCACTCCCCAGATGGCTGCAATGGCCAGAGCTCCACTGATCCAAAGCCAGGAGCTTCTTCTGGGTCTCCCGCATGGGTGCAGGGGTCCAAGCACTTGGGCCATCTTCTACTGCTTTCCCAGGCCATAGCAGAGCTGGATCAGAAGTGGAGCAGCCGGGAATTGAACTGGCGCCCATATGGGATGCCAACACTGCGGGTGGCGGCTTTACCCACTACACCACAGCACCAGCCCTCCATGTTATTTTATTGATTTGTTTAAATGTCATTTCTTTTACTTGGCCCGTAAACAAATGAGAACCAAGACTAGGTTATCTATCATTGTAGCATTTGGCATAGTGCTAGACATATAGTTGGTACTCCAGTAATGGAGTGATGAATAATTCTATAAAACTGGACTATAGTAAGTGATATTTCTCAAACTAGGATTTGTACCCTCCCTTTTTCAAGGTTGATTTCAGTACTTTTTATAGGACTAGCAGTCTGAACCTTACCTTAGTGCAAGAGAATACCATATGTTCCTTCGGAACCAACAAAGATGCCACTCCTCAAGTCAGACATGCAGGAAGGAACTGTGAAAGCTTAAATATATGTGTTTCTTAAAACAAACCAGTGTGTCAGGTCCTCCTGAGGGAGTGTAGCAAACCAGACAGTGTGAGGATCTCTGAGTGTGGGAGTCGGGGTTGGGGTTGCCTTTTCCATAGGCCTGCTGAAAAGGTTTCTGGCAGGTGGGAGCATGTGAGGGGAGAGAGGGAATGAGCTGTTTGGATACACATGAGTGAGAGTTTTCCAAGCAGGAAGGACAGAAATCATGAAAACTCTGAGGTGAGAAAATGCTGGCCATGTTTAAAGCAAAGCAAGGAGGGTGATGTTGGTAAACAAAGAGGAAAAGTGGTAAAAGGTGAGTGTAGGAGATATTACATAATGTCTGCTAGGAAAAACATGAGGGCATATTCCAGTTACTATGTTTGCAGTTCTGTAAATTCCTCTTACTGTTGTATGGCTTTTTCCCAAGAAAGCTGAAAGTTGGCTGTCAGACTTTTTTTTTTAAGATTGTTTTATTTGAAAGGCAGAGTTAGAGAGAGAGAGAGAGAGAGAGAGAGAGAGAGAGAAATCAATCGATCTATTTTCTTTCTGCTGGTTCACTCCCCAGATGGGTACAATGGCCAAGGCTGGGCCAGGCCAAAGCTGGAACCAGGAACTCCATCCTGGTCTCCCAGGTGGGTGGCAGGGGCCCAAACCCTTGGGCCATTATCAGGGAGCTGGATCAGAAGTAGAGCAGCCGGGACAAGAACTTGTGTCTATAGGGGATGCCAGCATCACAGGTGGCAGCCTCACCTGCTAAGCCAGACTCTAGGACATTTCCCAGTGGGAAATTTAATAGTTCTTTAATTTTATTTTGAAATTGCTTAACTCTATTAAAACCATTTACTTGTGTTTACATTAGGAGCCAAATAAAATGTTTTTGGCTAGTACTTGAGTTAAAACTTAAAGTATGGTATATGTAAAAATGTAAATTATATTGAGAAATTATTCTAGCATAATTTTTCCAGTAGTGTCTAAAATTTACCAGGATGTGATAACCTGATTAGCATATTAGCTTTTTTGTTATAACTAGCACTACTTTCATTGTTGAGTTTTCCCGTGTTTGAAGGTTAAAACCTTTAACACTCCTCCCTTTTATTTGCTAAACTTTTGGCAACTTCAGCTTACATAAACGCTTGGAAAGTTAAGCAAGCTTTTTAAAAGTCACATTATAATAAAAGTCCAAATCCCACCAGTCTAGTGACTAGGATTACATACTCTGTCATTACTTGACAGTGGACATTTCTTAGTGTTTGGTCATCTGACCTGTAACATCCGTCATTTTTTTTCTAAATTCGGATTGGAGAACAAAAGAGAAAAGCAACAAGAAAAGATTAGGGAAAGCAATTTAGAAAGGGTTAATCTGGAACTCTTGATGCCAGACCCACTGATGGCTGAGGAAAAGTATCTGTTGCACAAATATTGGAGAAAATGATGTCAGTTAAGCATAGAGCTCTCGGGAAATTCATTTACAGACACACCTAACATTGTACACCTCACTGACCACTGAGAGACCTAACAGTGTACACCTCACTGACCACTGAGAGACCTAACATTGTACACCTCACTGACCACTGAAAGCACCCTCCAGTTAACCTGGGAAATTTACCCATCTTGTTTCCCAGCAATACCAAGTAATTAAGTTTTCTTCATTTTTAGGATTTAATAAAATTTTGAAAATTAGTATACTGAATTACATGCTAATAGTTAGGCTGTGAACATTTAGGTCAGTTCTCCACTCTGAAGACTGTAAACCGATGCAGTCTAATTTGAAGGTTACAACACAAATTGAAAGAGCATTATCAAATACTGTCACAACTACCTCTCTATATAAATTTGTTTTCTATTGTAAAAATGCTTACAGTAAGAAACAGTAAACCAGAAGTTACAAAGAAAAGACTTAGAGAACTGATTACATAGAAAATTTAAACATTTATGCAAAAGCTTTCATAAATTTAAAAGACTAATGTATTCTTAATTGATATTTGAACGTTAATATGGAAAGTGTGACGGATTAGTAAAAAGAACAGCCAAGTAGAAAAAAGAGGAGGTGGGTGTTTGGTACAGCAGTAAAGATGCCACTTGGGCTGCCCAAGTCCCGTATCAGAGTACCTGGGTTTGAGTCCTGACACTTCTCCCAATTTTAGCTTCCTGATAATGCTCACTCTGATGGTTCAAGAAAGAGGTGAGCTTGACTAATAAGAAAGATTCAAATAACAACAGGATCATTTTTCCTACATCAGATGACAAAGATTAGTAATGCCCAGCATTTGGATATTCCCACACTAAGCTGAATGGGAATGTAAAATTGCAACTTAAAAATAAATTGTTCTTTATTTTCATTTTATTTGAAAGAGAGAGATCTTCCATCTGCTGGTTTACCCTCCAGATGTCTGCAACAGCGGGGCTGGGCCAGGCTGAAGCCAAGAGCTCTGTGCTCACTCTGGGTCTCCCATGTGGTTGACAGGGACCCAGCTGCTGTCCCATAGAGTGCACCTTATCAGGAAGCTGGGATCAGAAGCAGAGCTGGGACTCCAGCTTAGGAACTGATACAAAATCCAGGCATTCTAAGAGTGCCTTAATTACTGTCCCTGATACCTGCCCCAAACTGCAACTTTTCTGACAGGGAATCTGCAATTTAGAAATGTGCATTCCCTCAGAGGTGTTGTGGATCAGCTGGCTAAGCTGTTGTTTCGGATGCCCACATCTTATGTATGAATGCCTGGTTCCCATCCCCACTGATCTGCACTTTTTCAGCTTCTTGTTAGTGCACACCCCGAGAAGTACAGGTGCTGGCTCAAGTACTTGGTTTCCTGCCGCCTGAGAGAGGCCCTGCTAGAGTTCTGGCTCCTGGCTCCAGCCCGGCCCAGCCCGGCCCAGCCCGGCTGTTGGAGGCATTTGTGGAGTAAACCAGTGGATGCGAGACGGATCTGTTTCCTTCATTCCCTCCTTTTCTCCTTCCTCCCCTGCTTCCTGTCTATGCGTGTCTGTGTCTCTCTGTCCTCTGCCTTTCAAGTAGATTAAAATAAACAGTTCTTAAAAATAGAAATACACTCTTTAATCTAGTAATCTTCCTGAAATTTATTCTAATGACTTAACTTACAGTGAGCAAAGATATATGTAGAATTGCATCATTGTGTATAATATCTGACAATATCCTAAAATGAATTTAAGTAAACTATAGTCTACCCAGTGCAGTTTTATGTTGGAATCTAGTAAGGGTGAAGCACAGTTTCGTATGCAGCCATGTTTCTGCAGTCTTGATGTGGTGTGTAATGGAAACAGCTTTGGGGGCTGTTGTTGAGGCACAGCAGGTTAAGCCACCACCTGAGATGCCAGTATCCTGTAAGTGTGCTGATTGGAGTCCCGGCTGCTTCACTTCCGGTCCAGCTCCCTGCTGATGTACCTGGGAAAGCAGTGGAGGAGGGCCCAAGTACTTGGGCCCCTGCCAACCACACGGGAGACCCAAATGGAGTTCCAGGCTTCTGACTTTGGCCTGACCCAGGTCCGGCTGTTGTGGCCATTTTTGGAGTGAACCAGTGAATGGAGAATCTTGCTATTTCTGTCTCTACCTCTCAAGTCAATAAAATAAATTTTTTTTTAAAAATAGCTTTTTATAGAAATGTGCATACAATATCCTTTTTTAAAACTGAGGTTAATTTATGTCAAAATCCTAGAAAATTAGAAACCAGACTGTTAGAAGTCACCATTGCGGGGGAAAAGGCAGATTTTTAGAGAATTACTATTCTCCATATTCTCCTGTGTATTTAAAAAAAAAAACCTGTTAACAGACACGTATTATTCTCATAAACAAACAGGGAAAAATTAAGGTTTTGTGGTGGGTGGAGAAGAGAACATTTATCAACTGTGCTCTCTTGCTGATCTGTTCTGTAACCTTTAAATTTTCTTTAAGGCCCAACCGCAGAAATCCCAACTTTTCAAACTCTTAGTGATGGAAGGCAAAAACATTTCTGGGGAAGAGAAAGAGAGACAAAATTTTAATAAGATAAAATTACATTTTAATCTTATAAAAAAGCAAAACTAGAGGGGAGTGGGAGAAGGGAAGAAAAGGAAAGTGCATTTTTTGACAGCAGTGCATGTAGACTGTGACCATGGTACATTTAGTGTTATGATCAGATAGATACCCCTGAAAATGTTCATAAAAACACAGTGGCCTTTCATTAGAAATATAATTAAACAAGTTGGATAAATAGCTATTTAAAATTCGACAAAACTATTGGTCTATACTCTTTAAAAAAATTATTTATTGAAAGGTGGAGAGATAGAGAAACGTTTTCCAGCCACCAATTCACTCCAAATGCCTGCAACAACCAGGCCTGGACCAGTGTGAAATCAGGAGCCAGAAATTCAATTCATGTCTCCCATGGGTGGCAGGGACCAAGGTACTTGTCATCACTGCCTCCCAGGATGAGCATTAGCGGGAAACTAGAAGCAGAAGCAGAGTTGAGACTCATTCCCAAGTTCTCTAGTATGGGATGTGGGTCTCCCAACTGGTGTCTTAACCACTGGGCCAAATATCCACCCCTGCATTCTTTCTTTTTTTTTAAAGATTTATTTATGGGGCTGGTGCTGTGGCACAGTGGGTTAACGCCCTGGCCTGAAGCACCTGTATCCCATAATAATAAGTAAATCTTTTTTTTTTATCTTTTTTTTTTAACTTTTATTTAATGAATATAAATTTCCAAAGTACGATTTATGGATTACAATGGCTTCCCCCCACATACCGTCCCTCCCACCCACTACCCTCCCCTTTCCCACTCCCTCTCCCCTTCCATTCACATCAAGATTCATTTTCGATTATCTTAATATACAGAAGATCAGCTTAGTATACATTAAGTAAGGATTTCAACAGTTTGCTCTCACACAGAAACATAAAGTGAAAAATAATAGATGATTTTTTTTAAATGATGATGAAATCAGATCAGACCTATTGTCATGTTTAATCCCAGTGAGAGTCAAGTTGGGAGTTGATAATTTCTTTTTCTTTTTTTTTTTTTTTTTACAGAGGATCAGTTTAGTATACATTAAGTAAAGATTTCAACAGTTTGCACCCCCATAGAAACACAAAGTGAAATATATTGTTTGAGTACTCGTTATAGCATTAAATCTCAATACACAGCACATTAAGGACAGAGATCCTACATGAGGAGTAAGTGCACAGTGACTCCTGTTGTTGACTTTACAAATTGACACTCCTGTCTACGGCATCAGTAGTCTCCCTATGCACCAGTCATGAGTTTCCAAGGCTATGGAAGCCCTCTGAGTTCTCCGATTCTTATCTTGTTTAGACAAGGTCATAGTCAAAGTGGAGGTTCTCTCCTCCCTTCAGAGAAAGGTACCTCCTTCTTTGAAGACCTGTTCTTTCCACTGGGATCTCACTCGCAGCGATCTTTTGCCAGAGTGTCTTGGCTTTCCATGCCTGAAATACTCTCATGGGCTTTTCAGCCAGATCCGAGTGCCTTTAGGGCTGATTCTGAGGCCAGAGTGCTATTTAGGACATCCGCCATTCTATGAGTCCGCTGAGTATCTCACTTCCCATGTTGGATCACTCTCCCCTTTATTTATTCCATCGGTTAGTGTTAGCAGGTACTAGACTTGTTTATGTGCTCCCTTTGACTCTTAGTCCTTTCATTATGATCAATTGTGAACTGAAATTGATCACTTGAAATAGTGAGATGGCATTGGCACATGCCACCTTGATGGGATTGAATTGGAGTCCCCTGGTATGTTTTTAACTCTACCATTTGGGGCAAGTCAGCTTGAGCATGTCCCAAATTATACATCTCTTCCCTCTCTTATTCCCACTCTTATGTTTAACAGGGATCACATTTCAGTTAATTTTTAACACTTAAGAATAACTGTGTATTAATTACAGAATTAAACCAGTCGTATTAAGTAGAACAGACAAAAAAACTACTAAGAGGGATAATGTATTAAGTTGTTCATTACCTGTATCCCATAATAATAAGTAAATCTTTTAAAAAATGACAAAAAGATTCTACTATAGTTGTTAAAAGGGAGCTTGAAGTTGGGAGGAATGTAAAACATGGGCAGGAGGATATGTCTGTCATTGGTTTTCTATTTTAATACTGTTTTTTTCCCCTCATTTTTTGGTTGTGGTTTAAAAAGCAACATATAATAGTTACCACTTTAACCAGTCTGAAGTATATAGTCCTGTGACATTTAAGTCCATTTGCATTGTTATGTCCACCCCTGTCCCCCGGCAGCCACCATTCTGCTTTCTGTCTCTGATTTTGACTACTCTAGATTCCTCATATAAGTGAAATCTTAGAGTATTTATATTTTTGCTACTATCTTATTTTACTTACTATAATGTTTTAAAGGTTCATTGATATAGCCTGTCATAATTTCCTTCCTTTGTAAGACTGAAAATAATACTCCATTTTGTGTGTTTTTATATTATCCGTTTATTCAGAGACGAACACTTGAGTTGCTTCTGCCCATTGACTATGGTGAATAATGTTGCTGTGTACAAATGCTGAGTTGAGTCCCTGTTATCACTTTTGGGATATATGCCCACAAGTGGAGTTACTAGATCATATGATAATTTTATGTTTAACTTTTTAGGAAACAGTATGCTTTATTTTTATTTTCTTAAATTTTAACTCAACCTAGGTTTTCCATGTAGGTGTCAGCAATCCAATCACTTGAACCATCACTGCTGCCTGCCAGGGTCGGCATTGACAGGAAGCTGGATCAGGAGCGGGGAGTTGACCCAAGCACTGATGTGCTATGCAGGGTGTTGTTGTTGTTGTTGTTGTTGTTGTTGTTGTTGTTGTTTTGACAGGCAGAGTGGACAGTGAGAGAGAGAGACAAAGAGAAAGGTCTTCCTTTTGCCGTTGGTTCACCCTCCAATGGCCGCCGTGGCCGGCGCGCTGTGGCCGGCGCACCGCGCTGATCTGAAGGCAGGAGCCAGGTGCTTTTCCTGGTCTCCCATGGGGTGCAGGGCCCAAGCACTTGGGCCATCCTCCACTACACTCCCTGGCCACAGCAGAGAGCTGGCCTGGAAGAGGGGCAACCAGGACAGAATCCGGCACCCTGACCGGGACTAGAACCTGATGTGCCGGCGCCGCAAGGCGGAGGATTAGCCTAGTGAGCCGCGGCGCCGGCCTATGCAGGGTTTTAACTTCAAGGTTAAATGCCTTCCCTGCAGAGTCGTGTTTCAGACTGTATGTACCCTGTGATCCATGAATGTTTTTTCTAGGAAATGTACTCTCAAGTACTAATGCAGTTTTTTAATCAAACATCCAAGAGGCTTAGACTATAAGCAGTATTATGGATCCCAAGAAACAGATTTTGGACTGAAAAGCTTAAAGAATGATTACAAACAATCTTTCCTTACTAAATGTTTATTTTTTTAAAACTGATTTTATTCAGCGGTTTTCAGCCTAATGACTCCTAAGTACTAGGTACTTGTTCTTTGTGGTGAGGATTTTGTGTTTGAATAAATGCAGTTCTGGCCCTCATGTAGTTTATGTTGTGTGAGAGACAGTTATCAAGCAAAAGAGTATGGAGAAAGGGGATATAAAGTATGAACAAAGGGGATGGAGAATGCTGGGGTAGGATGTGGTTTTACCCCAGATAGTAAATAGGGAAGTCTCTGTGTGAGCACGGACTTGAATAAGAGGACATGTGAGCCATGTGGAGGCTGTGTAGGAAATGTTCCAGGCAAAGAGAGGTGTCCTGAGGTAGGAACAGGAAATGTTTTTAAGGTGGCAACTCGGGAATCAAGCAAGAGCCTGTGTATTCCAGCTGGTACCCACAGGAGGAGATGAGTTGGCTTGAGATGGCTTATTAGAAAGGAAAGTGTGGAGAAACTACAGATAGAAAAATGTTAGGGGGGGCCAGCGCTGCGGCTCACTTAGCTAATCCTCCGCCTGTGGCGCGGCATCCCATATGGGCGCCAGGTTCTAGTCCCAGCTGCTCCTCTTCCAGTCCAGCTCTCTGCTGTGGCCTGGGAAGGCAGTGGAGGATGGCCCAAGTGCTTGGGCCCTGCACCCGTGTGGGAGACCAGGAGGAAGCACCTGGCTCCCGGCTTCGGATTGGCATAGCTCCGACTGTAGCGGCCATTTGGGGGGGTGAACCAACGGAAGGAAGACCTTTCTCTCTCTCTCTCCCTCTCTCTCTCTCTCTCTCTCTCTAACTCTGTCAAATAAAAAAAAAGAAAAGAAAAAAAGAAAAATGTTAGGGGTAATTAATATATTCTGTTCATTACATTGCTAACCGCCCAGTCATAGAAGTGGATACCTCAGCCATCTTTTCCTTCATCTTCACAGCACTCCTCACCATTTGATGATCATTCCTTTATGTGTTCTAAAGTAGAACTTCATATATATTGATTTCTTATTTTAGACGTCCTAAACACATGTAAGGTAGTGCTTTGAGATGCAGACTTTCATTGCGTAAACATGGCCTAGAATGTCTGATCCAGCCTGACATACTTGGTCTGTCATATCCTCTCCCAGTGTTCCTGCTACAGTTGGGTAGCTCAAGGACCTGTGGCGTGAATCTGCTGCATCCCATATGGTCACCAGCTGAAGTCCCAGCTTCTCCGCTTACTATCCAGCTTCCTGCTAATGGCCTGGGAGAGCAACAGAAGATGGCCTAAGTGCTTGGGCCCCTGTACCCACATGGGAGACCCAAATGAAGCTTCTGGCTTCTGCCTGACTGTTGCAGCCATTTGGGGAATGAACCAACAGATGGAAACACTTTCTCTGACTTTCGAATAAATAAAATAAACATTTAAAACACACACACACAGAGAGGATTGGGTAGCACAGGATGAGGAATGTAGTTGAGGAAAAACTATTATAATTGCAAGAAATACCTGTAATAATCCTTAAGAGGGTAAGAGTTTTGTAGCTGTCTATTGCTTTTTCCTAAGAGCTCTTTCATAGCTGAAGTTTCTCAAAACTTACTCCTACTCAGACCCACAAGTCTTTCTTCCACTAGGAGTACTGGATACAAGATCTTTCCTAACTGGATTTCAGAAGTAGCTAAAGCACACGTCATCACTGGACACCTCAGCAAAGACTCTGAGGAGGGCAGGTCTCATGAGTGGCTATGGTTATGTAGAGGGCAGGTCCTGTGAGTGGCCATTATGGAGCCATTAGAGGCACTCTAGTTCCTTTTCACTGAAAAGTAAAAGTGATGTTCCCCACTGCTGCCACCACCCACTTTTATTTGTGCTTTCTCAGTCTTGGTATCCTGAGGGGAAATAGAATGTTGTTATAGAATTATCTTCAGCTCCTAAACCATTAGTCATCTTATTTCTAAGAACTTGACTAATTGATGGTACCGTTCATAGGGCTGTGTCCCTCGGTGATCCTAACGAAGACTGTCTGGATGAGTGCATCCTGCACTGTCTGTGTTCATGCTTCTGCTATTGTCAATCCTCCCCTCCTGCACGTGCGGCCATACTCTCAGGCTTGCCTTCAGGTTCATCAGGTAGATTTTCTCTACTGGTAGAACCAGCAGTAACTATCAGCAAGAAATACACCATTGTATTTTTTTAAATATTTATTTATTTATTTATTTGAAAGGCAGAGATACAGAGTGGCAGTGGCAGAGAGAGAGTTCTTCCATCCGCTGGTTCACTCCCCAAATGGCCACAGCAGCTGGAGCTGAGCCGATCTAAAGCCAGGAACTGGTGGCTTTGGGATCCGCAAGGAGGGAAGGCCTGTACTTCCAGGAATGGAAAGTTCCTACCTGGACTTCCGGGGAAGAGAAGTCCTTGTCAAGGTCCCCGCGGGTGCCTAAAGGTCAACCAATGAGGATCAGACCGCCTCAACCTTTAACCCCCATGCCCTGAATCTATAAAAGGAGCCCTCCCAACCTCTGACGCGCGACTTCTCTGGCCCCCCACTCTGTTGGGACCGGGGAACCTTGCCCGGGAGCGGAACCCCAATAAAAGCCTGTGAATTAATTGATTCGTCTGCCTGGGAAGATTTGTTATGCACCGGACATCTTGCAGGAACCAGGAGCTTCCTCCGGGTCTCCCATGTGGGTGCAGGGCCCCAAGGACTTGGGCCATCCTCCACTGCTTTCCCAGGTCACAGCAGAGAGCTGGATTAGAAGTAGAGCAGCTGGCGGGCTGACTTGCCCCAATTGGTAGAGTTGGAAACATACCAGGGGATTCCAATTCAATCCCATCAAGGTGGCATGTGCCAATGCCATCTCACTATTCCAAGTGATCAGTTTCAGTTCACAGTTGATCATAATGAAAGGACTGAGAGTCAAAGGGAGCACATAAACAAGTCTAGTACCTGCTAACACTAACCGATGGAATAAATAAAGGGGAGAGTGATCCAACATGGGAAGTGAGATACTCAGCAGACTCATAGAATGGCGGATGTCCTAAATAGCACTCTGGCCTCAGAATCAGCCCTAAAGGCACTCGGATCTGGCTGAAAAGCCCATGAGAGTATTTCAGGCATGGAAAGCCAAGACACTCTGGCAAAAAGATCTCTGTGAGTGAGATCCCAGTGGAAAGAACAGGTCTTCAAAGAGGGAGGTGCCTTTCTCTGAAGGGAGGAGAGAACCTCCACTTTGACTATGACCGTGTCTAAACAAGATAAGAGTCGGAGAACTCAAGGGCTTCCATAGCCTTGGAAACTCATGACTGGTGCATAGGGAGATTACTGATGCCATAAACAGGAGTGTCAATTTGTAAAGTCAACAACAGGAGTCACTGTGCACTTACTCCTCATGTAGGATCTCTGTCCTTAATGTGCTGTACACTGAGGCTTAATGCTATAACGAGTACTCAAACAGTATATTTCACTTTGTGTTTCTATGGGGGTGCAAACGATTGAGATCTTTACTTAATGTACACTAAACTGATCTTCTGTAAAAAAAAAAAAAAAAAAAAAAATTATCAATTCCCAACTTGACTCTCACTGGGATTAAACATGACAATAGGTCTGATCTGATTTCATCATCATTTAAAAAAAAATCATCTATTATTTTTCACTTTATGTTTCTGTGTGGGAGCAAACTGTTGAAATCCTTACTTAATGTATACTAAGCTGATCTTCTGTATATTAAGATAATCGAAAATGAATCTTGATGTGAATGGAAGGGGAGAGGGAGTGGGAAAGGGGAGGGTTGTGGGTGGGAGGGACGGTATGGGGGGGAAGCCATTGTAACCCATGAGTCGTACTTTGGAAATTTATATTCATTAAATAAAAGATAAAAAAAAATAAATAAACATTTGACTGGAAAAGTAAAAAAAAAAAAAAAAAAAAAAGTAGAGCAGCTGGGTCTCAAACCAGTGCCTACGTGGGATGCTGGCACTGCAGGCAGCGGCTTTACCCACTATGCCACAGTGCTGGCCCCAACCCTGGTATTTTTAACATGTGATATGTTCATGTCAGAAAATCCGCATATTTTGGCCTTAAGTGGAATTTATAAAAAATTACATTTTCCTCATTAAATTTGGTTAGTTTTAATGTATTTCTCTCTGCACATCCTCTGTAAACTCAAATCTATACTCAGACGTCTCATTACCTTTAAATCATCCAGAGCCACCTCCTTGTGTTATATACCAGTTTGAGAGGCCGTTTCTTGTCTTCACAATGGAGCCAGATCAGTCACTTACTCACTACTTTCCAGGAGTTGGGCCTCAACTTTAAATGTTTGTTTGAAAGTCAGAGAGAGAGAGAGAATCTGAGCTCGAGGGTGATCAATCTTCCATCAACTGATTCACTCCTCTAATGGCCAGGGCCCAGAATTCCATGTGGATCTCTCTTGGGGGTGGCACAGACCCAAGTTCTTGGGCCATCCTCCACAGCTTCCTACAGGGCGCTGGCTCAGAAGTGGAGCAGTCAGGACTCCAAGCTGTGCACCAAAATGGGATGCCAAAGTTGCAGACAGGGCCTTAGCCTACTGTGCCACATCACTGCCCTCCTGATTATCTTTTTAAATTAATTAGATCTTTCATCCCCAGGTTCACTCCCCAAATGCCTACAGTAGCTCCATGTCAGGCCAGGAACCAAAGTCAGGAAGAACTCAAACGAGTTTTCCCACATGGATGTCAGGAATGCAGTTATTTGAGGCATTGCCTCTGCTCCCAGGGTCTGCTAAGTTAGCAGGAAGTTGGAGTCAGAAGCAGAGCTGGGTAAGGAACCCAGGCACTCTGATATAGGACACAGGCTTCCTTCAGCATCTTCATGGCCAGGCCAGATGCCCTTCCCACATTATCTTTTTTTACTATTTTTTTAAGAAAGTTATATTTTTATTTTATTTATTTATTAAGATTTATTTTATTTATTTGAAAGAGTTGCAGAGAGAGGTGGAGCCAGAGAGAGTGGTCTTCCATCCCATCACTCCCCAAATGACCGCAGTGGTCAGAGCTGAGCTGATCCGAAGACAGGAGCCAGGAACTTCTTCCTGGTCTTCCATGCGAGTGCGGGGGCCCAAGCACTTGGGCCATCTTCTACTGCTTTCCTAGGCCACAGCAGAGAGCTGGATTGGAAGAAGAGCAGCTGGGACTAGAACTGGTGCCCATATGGGATGCCAGAGCCGCAGGTGGAAGATTATCCTGTGCCACAGCGCCGGTGCCTTCCCATATTATCTTACTTAATTCTTCATACAGCCTTGTAAATATGTTGTGTTATCATCATCTTAGATATGAAGGAAGACATGTCCTTATTAACACTTTCATAGACTATAGCAAGAATCCTCTAATAAAGTCTTCCAGCGGGGCCGGCGGTGCGACGCAGCAGGTTAAAGCCCCTGTCTGCAGTGCTGGCATCCCATATGGGTGCTGGTTCATGTCCCAGCTGCTCCACTTCCGATGCAGCTCTCTGCTACGGCCTGGGAAAGCAGTAGAAGGTGGCCTAAGTACTTGGGGCCCTGCACCCAAGTGGGAGATCCAGAAGAAGCTCCTGACTCCTGGCTTTGAATCAGCACAGCTCTGGCCATTGCAGCCATTTGGAGAATGAACCAGCGGATGGAAGACCTCTCTCTGTCTCTACCTCTCTCTGTAACTCTTTCAAATAAATTGTTAAAATAAATAAATAAATAAATAAAGTCTTCCAGCATCCAGTGTCTTCTTCCTTTAAGCCATTCATGATCTTTCTGAAACCCAGATGTAATGGTGCTTCTCTCCTGCTGTTCATCAGCATTCATAGTAATAGCCAACATTTATTCACTCACGTATTGTGTGCCTACTTTGTGTGCCATAGTGGATGGTAAGGATTTTGTAGTGAATAAGTATAGAGCCACCTGCTTTTGGGAAACTTAGCAGTTTAGTGCAAGTGTAAGTTATTATGCTCTAATTTATTACATAAATAAAGTACCGGGTTATGAGAACTTGCAGTAGGACTTCCACCTTGAATGACCTTTCCTTTTTTATGTGGTACACTTCTGTTAGTTCTTAAAGCCAGATGGTAGATGGACGGTTAAGCATAAGGCAGTGTCGTCCTGCCACCAAGGAACAGGTAGGTCTAGCTATAAATATTCAAACAGCACCTTCCTTTTGCTTTGGTTTCGTACGCTCTCCTTCCACGTAAGTTGCTTTTGCTTTATGTGGAAGATCTTTTTTTTTTTTTTTTTTTTTTTTTTTTTTTTGACAGGCAGAGTGGACAGTGAGAAAGAGAGAGACAGAGAGAAAGGTCTTCCTTTTTGCCATTGGTTCACCCTCCAATGGCCGCCGCGGCCGGCGCGCTGCGGCCTGTGCACCACGCTGATCCGATGGCAGGAGCCAGGAGCCAGGTGCTTTTCCTGGTCTCCCATGGGGTGCAGGGCCCAAGCACTTGGGCCATCCTCCACTGCACTCCCTGGCCACAGCAGAGGGCTGGCCTGGAAGAGGGGCAACCGGGACAGAATCTGGCGCCCCGACCGGGACTAGAACCCGGTGTGCCGGCGCTGCTAGGTGGAGGATTAGCCTAGTGAGCCGCGGCGCCGGCCGTATGTGGAAGATCTTTTAAGCGCCGCAAGTAACGCTGTCAGTGTGTATTCACTTCCCTTTTCTGGAATGGGACTACGTTTGTCTGCTATGGACAGTTTTCCTTCAGACATTTACGAGGGGGAAATAAGCAAAGATAAAATTACTCATAGATACCACAACCTGAATTCCAAGCCAGCTTCTGCAGCTTACCAGCTCTGTGACCTTGGTAAGCACCTAAATTTTCTTCATTTTCCTGATTGCCCAATATCTCCTTTTATAAAGTGAGAATTAAAAAATTCTACACCTTATGTTACCCAGAAGATTAAAGGGGTTAATTCATGTAAACTGTTCAGTGTCTGCATAACTCATGTACATGATTTTCTTTTGAATCATAATATGGATGTACATATGTATATCTTTATATCTTTTTTTCTATATGAAGATAATGATAACTGACATTTACATTCTAGGACTCCAGTGTACCCGTTAAGTTTTATCACTTAAATGGAAGCTAGGATGATTTTGATAATTTTGCAATCTCTGAGATGGTTATTTGGGACCTCACATGCTCTTTTGCATATTTTTGAAATATTTCTGATACAATTTTTTCAGTTTACTTATTTGAAAGAGTTAGATCTTTCATCTGATGGTTCACTCCCCAAACAAATGCAACAGCCAGTCCAGAGCCAGGAGCTTCTTCCAGGTCTCCCACACAGGTGCAGGGGCCCAAGGACTTGGGCCATCTTCTGCTGCTCTCCCAGGCCACAGCGGAGAGCGACATCAGAAGTGAAACAGCCAGGACTTGAACCAGTGCCCATATAGGATGCCAGCCCTGCAGGCGGTGCCTTTACCCACTATGCCACAGCACTGGCCCCCAAAACATCAAAATGTTTAGAATTTATTTTTTATTGTAGTAAAATACACATAACAGAATTTGCCTTCTTAACTAATTTTACGTATACAGATTAGTAGTATTAACTACATTCATATTGTAAGACTTTTACCAACATCCGTTCCAGAATTGTTTTCATCTTCCCAAACTGAAAGCCATACCATAACTATTAAGTAATAACTTTCCCTTTCTCCCCTCCTCCTAGTTCTTGGCAACCATTGTTCTACTTTTGCCATTATGGTGTCACTGCTCTAGGTACCTGATCTCCATAGAACCATGTAGTGCTTGCTTGTCTTCTTGTGACTATGTTTACCATAATGTCCTCCAGTTGTAGCTTTTGTCATAATATCCATCCTTTTATTTCATTTGAAAGGCAGAGGCACACAGAGTGAGAGAGGGAGGGAGGGAGGGAGGGAGGGAGGGAGGGAGGGAGGGAGAGTATCTCATCAGGCCCATATGCACGCCATGGCCTCATGCCAGACCATGAGAGGAACTCTGTGAATACTTCATGTGCAGGAACCTGCTCACTGGAGCCATCAGTGCTGCCGTTTAGGGTCTGCATTAGCAGGAGGGTGGAGTTAGGGACTGGAGCTGGGCATTGAACCAGGTACACTGATGTGGGTGCCAGGTCTCTAACAGCATCCTAACTGCTGGTCAAACACCCAATACTCCCCCCCCCCTTTTTTTTAAGGATTTATTTATTTACTTAAAAGTCAGTTACTGAGAGAGAGAGAGAGAGAGGCTTTCCATCTCTGATTGACTCCCCAGATGACTGCAATGACTGGAGCTGCGCTGATCCAAAGCCGGGAGCCAGGAGCTCCCTCCAGGTCTCCCACATGGGTGCAAGGACCCAAGGACTTGGGCCATCTTCCGCTGCTTTCCCAGGCCGTAGCAGAGAGCTGGATTGGAAGTGGAGCAGCCGGGACTCAAACTGGCACCCATATGGGATGCTGGCGCTGCAGGCGGTGGCTTTACCCACTGTGCCACAGTACCCTTTTCTCCTTCTTTAAAGCTGTGCCACAGTGCCGGCGCCTCGGCTCAGTAGGCTAATCCTCTGCCTTGCGGCGCCGGCACACCGGGTTCTTGTCCCAATTGTCCCTCTTCCAGGCCAGCTCTCTGCTGTGGCCTGGGAATGCAGTGGAGGATGGCCCAAGTCCTTGGACCCTGCACCCCATAGGAGACCAGGAGAAGCACCTGGCTCCTGCCTTCGGATCAGCGTGGTGCACCGGCCGCAGCGTGCCAGCCGCGGTGGCCATTGGAGGGTGAACCAACAGCAAAGGAAGATCTTTCTCTCTGTCTCTGTCTCTCACTGTCCACTCTGCCTGTCAAAAAAAAAAAAAAATTAAAAAAAAAAAGCTGTGCCACAGTGCCTCCTCTCCTTTTTTAAAGCCGAATAACATTCCACTGTGTATACGGTGTATACCTTATTTTGCTTACCTGTTCATTTGATGATGGGCACTTAGGTTGCTTTCATTTTTTAGCCCCTGTAAGTAATACTGCTGTGAACATAAATGTACAGGTGTATCTTCAGCACCCTGCTTTCAATGCAAATCTATTTTTAATTTTCTGAGGAACTGCCAGGCTGTTTTCCACAGCAGCTGTACCATTTTATTCTCCAACCCACTGTGTAGAAGTCTGCCAATTTCTTCACATCCTCATCAACACTTGTTACATTCTGTTTTTTGCTTTTGTTGGTTGTCACTCAATGGGTGTGAACTGATGTCTTGCTGTGGTTTTTTTTTTCTTGCTGTTTTTTTTTTTTTAATTTATTTATTTGTTTGAAAGGTAGCATTATATATATAGAGAGAGATCTTTCATCTGATGGTTCACTCCCCAGATGGCCATAACAGCTAGGGCTGGGCCAGGCCAACGCCAGGAGCTTCTTCCTGGTCTCCCATGTAGATACAGAGTCCCAAGAACTTGGGCCATTCTCCACTGCTTTCCTTGGCCATTGGCAGGAAGCCAGATCAGAAGCAGAGCAGCCAGGGACTCAAACTGGCATCCATATGGGATGGTGGTGTTGCAGGTAAAGGTTTAACCCACTGCACCACAAAGTTGGCCCCTCATCCTGTTGTCTTGGTTAGTGTGTCCCTAAAGACTAGTTATGTTGAGCATCTTTTCTTGTACCTATTTGACCATTCATAGATCTTCTCTGGAGAAATACCTGTTCAAGTCCTTTTCCCATCTTTGAATCAAGTTGCTTTTTTTTTCTTGCTTGGTTGAGTTTTAAGAGTTCTCTGTATATTCTGGATATGAATCTCTTCTCAGATATGATTTATATTTTCTCTTGCATTTTGTGGCTTTATAGTTAATTTTTAAATGTGAAGTTGACCAAAATAAGCTGGATAGCTCTTTCCAACTCTGTGATTCTGACATCCTTACCTTAATTAATCCTTTTAATAGGACACATATTTGACCTTTCCTTAATGAACTGCTGCTATTGTCAATATTGGTATTGTGTGCCTTTGGCTATTTTAGGGTTTTTTGGTGCTGAGTAGAGGTCATCTGCCACTGTACTGGGTGGCCCCAGAGAGACATTCTAGCCTAGCTGTGGCTTTCTAAACTCCCCCTCAAGTCTCATCTTTTTGAAGATCCCTTCAAAGGCAAAGATTTATTGCTGACTCTGCTTCTGCTTGCTATTGGAAGTCTCTTTTTATCTTGTTGCTCTTGAAATGTATCCAAGTATAGAACTAAAGGTTTACAGTGAAACAAAGTAACCATAGCTGTTTCACTGAATGGCTGTGTGACCTTGGGCAAGTTACTCATATCTGCCTAATCAGTAAAAAGTTTGGAAAATTAAATGAGTTAATACATGTGAAAGCTCTAAGAACCTGTGGTAAACCTTCAATAAATGTTAGGCTTTTTTTTTTTTTCATTGTCATTCAGTTTTAATGTAGCATCATGCAAGAGAGGATAAAAAGTAAGCAGTAAGGTGCATAGAGAAATTTCGGATTCCTGATTTGTCGTGGGGTCACCCGCCTGCCTTGGTGGCAGGCTATATGTTAGGCTTGCCTGTTGAGGGCTGAGGATTAGCAACAGACTGAGTAGTGGAGTGGCCCAGGGACAGCGGTTCTCACAGTGCATCTAGCCTGGGGTCCTCAAGTTGATGACCTGGTGTAGTCTTTAAATGGAGACATCACATTCAAAGAGGAAACATGATACCTGTGATACCTGTCGTTTCTCTAGATAGCCCAGGGCTTCATCCATCATCACAGGCAACCGTTTTTCTTCATTGTATGAAGGCACAAGGACAGAGAGTTGTTTGGTAGCTGAGTCCCATATGCTGGGTAAGGCTTCCCAATGGCCTTTGGCATTGAAGAAGAATTTCTCTTCTTCATGGCGATGAAGTGGGGACATTTTTGTAGCAGTTATAAATGCCACGATGGAAATCAGTATGAGTGCTGCGGCCGCAAGCGCCACGCCGAGCACCGCCAGCTGCAGCAGGAGCGGAGCCATCCTCCATGCCGGGCAGGCTTTTTTTTTTTTTTTTTTTTTTTTAAAGAATTATTTATTTGAGAGGCAGAGTTAATAGAGAGGGAAAGACACACACACAGATCTTCCAACCGCTGGTTCACTCCCCAAATGGCCACAACGGGGCCATCTACTGGTTTCCCAGGCACATTAGCAGAAAGCTGGATCAGAAGTAGAGCAGCTGGGACTCAAACTGGCACTCATAGAGGATGCCAGTGGTGAATTAACCCACTTTGTCAAACTCCTGGCCCCTGAATGTTAGTTTTTGTGTTAGACAAAACATGTATCATATATGAGATCCAGAGTCTAGGAAGTCTCATTTTCTTTTAACTTTAATTTTTTAAAAATTTTCTTTGTATTTAAACTTTGTTTTATTTATAGCTTCTCTGGAAATGGGTGACCATTCATCCCACTTTGTCTTGGTCAGACCTGGGTTTCACATGTCTTTTGCAATCCTGTCTGCATTGTGTAGCTTCCCACTCTAGAACAAGTTTTGTTACCAAAACCTTGTTCCTGGTGCCAATCAACATTAACGAGGACAAGGTTTTGGGGTGAAGGAAAAGGAACATTTAATCTGCCGACAGATGAGAGGATAGCAGACGTCCAGGTGTCAAGAATTGCTCTGTTGGCTGAGGGTGTTTGGGGGCTACAGGGAATGAGGTATTGGTAATAAAATCACAGAGCTGCAGCTCTCTGGTGTCAGGTGCCATGGCTTCTCAGTACACACATGACAATGCATTCCTTCTCTGTTTGGACATGGTGGTCCTTGAAGTCCACAGATGACGAGAGTAGATCTAGCCTGACCAGGTTCCATGCTCTGGAAAAGAAAATAAGATAAGGAACAAGGTAATTTGTGCCTTAGGATATGGGCAGGTGGAAAGCTAGTAAAACCATGAGCATCAACTTCCCAGCTTTATTTACACTTAAGTAGTAAAAATTGTTTGCTTACGTTATTTTATACCTGGTTACAGTTTGAATGGTACATTATATGACTCCTTCACTTTGCTGGGAGTGGAGTAATACTATAATTTGCCCTTTTCTTTCCTTGTTAATTGTTTTTCATATTCATATTTGCTCTGCAGTCCTATCCTTCCATCTGATAATCAGATAAAGGGAAAATGTGCTTAAAATCCAAAATCCAGACCCCTCTTTGTTCCCCGTCATGGACTAACATTTCACACGGAACTCACTCCCGTCCCCGTCATCCTCGTTTCCCATTCCGTAGGGCAGCTTCACTGAATTTCAGGAGCCCTGTTTCAGATTCCTTCTGTACATGTGGCAACTGAGGCCCATAGAAGTGCAGCTTGTCCTGCTACAGAGTGTGTTAGTGCCAGAACTGAGTCTCGGGGGTTGGCGCTGTGGTGGAACAGATAAGGCCGCCACCGGCAGTGCCAGCATTCCTTATGGACACCAGTTCAAGTCCCGGCTGCTCCGCTTCTAGTCCAGCTCTCTGCTATGACCTGGGAAAGCAGTAGAAGATGGCCCAAGCACTTGGGCCCCTGCACCCACATGGGAGACTGGAAGAAGCTCCTGGATACTGGCTTTGGATCAGCGCAGCTCCAGCCATTGTGGCCAATTGGGGATGAACCAGCAGATACAAGACCTCTCTCTCTCTCTCTCTCTCTCTCTCTCTCTGCTCTCGACTCTCTTCGTAATTCTGACTTTCAAATTAATAATTAAATCTCAACTCATTGGGCCAGCTTTGTGGCACGGTAGGTTAAGCTGCCATCTGCAATGCCAGCATCCCATATGGGTGCAGTTTAAGTCCCGGCTGCTCCACTTCGATCCAGCTCCCTACTAATGTACCCAGGGAAACAGTGGGAGATGGCCCAACTGTTTGGACCTTGGCCACCCACGTGGGAGACCTGGATGGAGTTCCAGGCTCCTGGCTTTGACTTGACCTAGTCCAGGCCATTGCGGCGGTTTGGAGAGTGGATGAAAATCAATCCATCTCTTCCCTCCCCTCCCTCTCCCCCTCCCTTCCCCCTCCCTCTCCCTTTCTGTCCCTCCCCCTCTCCCTCCCCCTCCCCCTTCCCCTTCCCCTTCCCCATCTCCTTATCTGTAACTCTGCTTTCAAATAAATAAATCTTAAAAAAAACCACCTCAGTTTGACCTCTACTATTCTTTGCATTAAATAAAGCAATCGAAGTATTTTTACGATAAAGATCACTATTTTCCAGAGTACATATCTAAATTCATCCCTTTTGTTCTTTGTATGGCAAGAGGTCTCCTTTAAATCTTGCTAAATGCTTTCTAGCCTACACTGTGCTCCTTAACACTTGAAAGGTGTTAAAAAGTTCTGAAGTGAGGAAGCCTCTCTGGCTTTGTTTAATGATCATATATTTTCCAAACTTGGGGAACTTTTCTTTGGAAAATGCTGTCCTAGGAGTTTTGTTTGATTGCTTATTAAGGGGGTATGAGAAAAGGAGTTGACTTTTTCTTTTTTTTTTAAGAATTTTCATAGGGCTTTTAGGGTTGTATCTCCCTCCCCTAGTTTCTTCCCAGGGTCTGTGTTTCTTTTAGCTCCCTGGGTAAATGGCACACAGATAGTTCATCCTGAAGGACTCCCAGTGATGAGGAAGAGACTGTCCCTAAATCCCAAAGACAGCTTCATTTCAAGCTGCCTCTCTAGGGTAAAGAAACCGGCTCTTCGTGACGATGAGTGGCCAGGAACCCTAGTTTAGTTTGTGATTTCTCTGGTGCCTGCTTTTATTTCTCCATCGGAGCTGTTGATATCTTACAGCCCTCATATGGTTGCTTTAGGGTATTGATTATGCTCACCACAAAATTGAAATTTTTAAAAAAGGCATTTTCTGCATGGTTCAAATCTCCAGTTGACCAGTATAGTACTATGTTGAGTCTATACAAACCATGTAGAGTTCTTAGTTGAAAACAACTTTAATATGTGTGTGTATCTGTGTGAAATAAGAGTAGAGAACTTTCCACTTTGTGCATGTATCTGATTTTTCATCATCTGGAAGCAAAGCTTCTTTTGTTCTCTTTCAGTATACTTTGTGCCATTTTCATACTTTGTGTTGTTAGTGAGTTTTCTCTGCAGCCAATTGAAATTGTTTTGAAAAACAAAGCAGAAAATGAAGCAATATGGAACTTTAAAATGCAGCAAGAAGTCCACCGTAGAGGTGACATCATGCAGTTGTACCTTTAGAAACACTTTGTGCCACCCATAAGGGATACCTGGATTGAGTTCCTGGTTTTAGCCTGACTTATCCACAGCTGTTGAAGGCATTTGGGGAGTGAACCACCCGATGGAAGATCTGTCTCTGTCTCTGTGCCTTCCAAATACATGAGACTTTTTTTTTTTTTTTTTTAAAGATTTATTTTATTGGGGCTGACACTGTGGCAAAGCAGGCTGAGCCTGTGCCTGGGGCGCTGGCATCCCATATGGATGCCAGTCAAGTCCCAGGTGCTCCTCTTCCAATCCAGCTCTCTGCTTAAGGCCTAAGAAAGCGGTGGAGGGTGGCACAAGTGCTTGGGCCCCTGCACTCACATAGGAGACCCAGAAGAAGCTCTTGGCCCCTGGCTTTGGATTGGCCTAGCTCTGGTCTTTGCAACCATTTGGGGAGTGAACCAGCAAATGGAAGACCTTCCTCTCTGCATCTCCCTCTCTCTGTCTGTAACTCTGCCTCTCAAATAAATAAATAAAAATCTTTTAAACATTTGTTTTACTTATTTATTTGTTTTTTTTTAAGAAAAATTTAATAAATATAAATTTAAAAAGTACAACTTTGGATTATAGCAGTTTTTCCCCCCATAACCACCCTCCCACCCGCAAACCATTGCATCTCCTACTGCCTCTCCCATCCCATTCTTCATTAAGATTCATTTTTAATTATATTTATATACAGATGATCAACTTAGTATATACCAAGTAAAGATTTCAACAGATTGCACCCACACAGACACACAAAGTATAAAGTACTATTCGAATACTAGTTTTACCACTAATTCGCATAGTACAACACATTAAGGACAGAGATCCTATATGGGGAGTAAGTGCACAGTGACTCCTGTTGTTGATTTAACAATTGACAATCTTACTTATGATGTCAGTAATCACCCAAGGCTCTTGTCATGAGCTGCCAAGGCTATGGAAGCCTCTTGAGCTCACAAACTCTGACCTTATTTAGACAAGGCCATAATCAAAGTGGAAGTTCTCTCCTCCCTTCAGAGAAGGGTACTGCCTTCTTTGATGGCTCCTTCTTTCCACTGAGATCTCATTCACAAAAATCTTTCATTTAGGTGTGTTTTTTTGTTTTTTGTTTTTGTTTGTTTGTTTTTTTTTTGTTTGTTTGTTTTTTGTTTTTTGTTTTTTTTTTTTGCCTCAGTGTCTTGACTTTCCATGCCTGAGAAACTCTCCTAGACTTTTTAGCCAGCTCCTAATGCCTTAAGGGCTGATTCTGAGGCCACAGTGCTGTTCAGGGCATTTACCATTCTGTGAGTCTGCTGTGTATCCTGCTTCCCATATTGGGTCATTTTCGCCTTTTAATTCTATCAGTTATTATTAGCAGACACTAGTCTTATTTATGTGATCCCTTTGACAGTTAATCTTATCTTTATCATTGGTTATAAACTTAAAATGGTCACTTTAACTAGTGAGATGGCATTGGTACCTGCCAACTTAATGGAATTTGGAATCTCATGGCACGTTTCTAGCTCTTCCATTAGGGGTAAATCCAAGCATGTGCTTGACTTATTTATTTGAAAGGCCGAATTACAGAGAGAGACAGAGTTCATCCATCAGTGAGTTCACTCCCCAAATGGCCACAGTGGTCAGGGCTGGGCCATACTGGAGCAAGAAGATTCATCTGGTTCTCCCACGGGGGTGCAGGGACCCAAGCACTTGGGCCATCTTCCACTGCTTTCCTAAGCACATTAGCAAGGAACTGGGTTGGAAGTAGAGTGGCTGAGACTTGAACCCGTGTCTACATGGGATGCTGGCATTGCAGATGGTGCCTTAACTTGCTATGCCACAATGCCAGTCCGCCAAAAATGGAACTTTAAAATGCCTTTGGGCTTGTTGCTGTCTTCTTTTTATGAAGCGTACCATCATGCGTTGGGTTTCCCAAAGCCTTTCAGCCTTCCCAGAGTGTGCTCGAAAGCAGAGTCTAAGGAACCGTGTCCTCATGGGTCAGTTTCCGTTTATGTATAGTGTATTCAAATAGGAAATACCTTTGTGTAAGTATACGATTTGTTTGCAGTTACTGCTACTTTGCCTGATGTGTGTATCTATTTAATCAAAAGTTTCTCGCTCTTATCCTGAACACGATGGTATTTATGTGCTTAAATAAATAAATTTTCATGTTTATAAAAGATCAGAGGAAATATCACATGTAAACAGTGATATTCTCAAATATTAATTGCTGCTGGGTCAGTAGCAGAGGTACAAATGATCGTCAGGATTCTTTACACAGTTGTGATTTCTAGCAAGTTTTTTGTGATGATTTTCTTCATTATAAGCTTAAATTAACTGCCTACTAATTTTTTTGCTGGCAGTTTTAATAATCAATTTTAAACTGTGTCTGTTCTTAAGCTCTTGCCGTTTTTGGTCAGGCAATGTACAGATTTAGGAGTATTTCTATTAACCCTGTGCTCTGTTATGATTCTCTTTTGTGCTGGCAGCTGAGAGTTAGGTTCTGGATTTGGAATTTAATCTACAATTGCTAAAAGTTATCTCTTGCTGCTACTGCCCTGTCCACCCGTATTCAGTCACAGTAACAAATAATAGAAAGCTGTATTTTTATTTCAGGGTTCTAGGAGGAAGATAAAATTTTTTTGCTTTTTCTTGTATCTCATTCTATTAATAAAAACTTCTCAAAATTATTATAGAACAAGTAGCCTAAAGGTAGTTTTAATTGTCTACCTTTCATCCCCCTTATTTTGGTAAAATGCCCAGTTACACAGATTAAAGATCAGTTTAAGCAGTTTCATCTTGAAGCAGAAAAATAAACCAATCACTTAATTATTTGCTCTTTGTCTCTTAGATGTTTGTAAATTGCTTGGAAAGTTAGATTATAATACCTAGTGGTGGTCTGTAAGGATTAAAAAAAAATAGAAATGTTTCTTTTTAGTCCAAGTACTTTCCTCGTGTTTTGAAATACTCTTTCTATACTTTTAAATTAACATGATGTGTTACCTTTCTGATGTCATACAAAGTATGTAATTATACATTTTGTGGCTCATAATTATAGCTAATACAAATTCATAGTTCAAACTTAAGGATTTGTATTTTCTGGAAAGTTTACTGTAAATTTGGCACTATATCATTTTTTGCAAATTCATGCAGTTGTCAATAGTAGCATACTTCTTTCTTACCTGTGTGATATTAGATATATTTGAAAAACATGACTTAAATTATTTTTGTTTCGTATCAAGAAATGGATGAAAGGAGGCTGCTGGATCCAGGCTTGAAGGCTCATAAAGGCCTCTGGGATTCTGCTCTGAAGAACCAGCAGATGGAATGCCCGATTGACTGAAGAAAATGGGTGCTAATGCATCTAACTGTCCTCATTCGTGTTCCCCAAGGGCAGGGGGAAATTCGCAGGCCCAGCAGACTTTTATAGGTAATTTTCAGTGTTTCTAATTTCATTTTGTTTTATAGCTATAAATGGATTTGTATTTTTAGTGTTTGTGGATGAAGAGAACTGAGCTGTGGAAACCTTGTAGATAATTCTGCAGCATCTAAATCTCCCCACTCCAGCAAATATAAATCTAGATTTGTTTGAGATGTATCCTAAACAAACCTCTCAGGGCCCAACTGGTGTTTTCTTTGGTGTCTTAACCATAATTATCAATATGTTAGGCAAACCAACAATCTAATATCCGTTGGTGTAAAAACAGTAAAATATGTGTTTCTTGGTTCACTTATTTTGCTTGTACAAATGCAGCCTTTGTGTAATTAAAAGGAGAAACATTTTACAATTATACATAAGCAATATTTTTTTAAAAGATTTATTTATTTATTTAAAAGGCAGAGAGAGAGAGAGATCTTCCATCTGCTGGTTCACTCCCCAGATGACTGCCACAGCCAACGTGGGCCAGACTGAAGCCAGGAGCCAGGAGCTTCTTCCAGGTTTCCCACGTGGGTGCAGGGCCCAAGGGCTTGGTTCATCCCTTCCTGCTTTCCCAGGCACATTAGCAGGGAGCTGGATCAGAAGTGGAGCAGCCAGGACTCAAACCAATGCCCATAGGGGGTGCCGATGCCACAAGCGGCAGTTTTACCGCTGCACCACAGCGCTAGCCCCACAAGTAATGTTCTTAGCTTACCAATCTGCCTATTTCTCATTTTCTAAAAATACATAATTAAGATCTATGATACCTGGTCCTTGTTAGCCAGAGAACCAAAAACATTTTTAACAATTCAGACTGATGCGTGGGCATTTGTGCTAGTCATTAAGGTACCTGTGGTCCATATCAGAGTGCCTGGATTCAATACCCAGCTGCTCCTGATGTCAGTCAGCTGTTACTGCAGATCCTGGCAAGGAGCAGTGATACCCAGACAGATGGGCTTCTGCACCCCCGTGAGAGATCCAGGGCGGGATCCTGGCTGCTGCAGGCATCTGGGGAGTGAACCAGCACTACACCCCCATGCCAGAATACTCAAACTATTTGCTGTCTGTCCCTTTTTGTATTTAATATGAAGATGAGTTATTTGAATTTTCATCTCCGTTTATAAAAGCAAAAGCCAGTGTTATTTGAGTGGCTCAGGAATGTCTTTTGCAAAATTCATTGAAAATGAATGTTAAGGAAAAAATAAACAGATTTTCATTTGTTTCATTTTCTTCTTAGGGACATCATCTTATTCCCAGCAAGGCTATGGTTGTGAATCAAAATTGTATAGCCTTGACCACGGCCATGAGAAACCACAAGACAAAAAAAAGAGAACCTCTGGCCTTGCAACCCTCAAAAAGAAGTTTATCAAGCGTCGAAAATCTAATAGGTCTGCGGATCACGCCAAGCAGATGCGAGAGCTCCTCTCTGGGTGGGATGTCAGAGATGTCAATGCGCTGGTGGAGGAGTACGAGGGCACCTCAGCCTTGAAGGAGCTTTCTCTCCAAGCCAGTTTGGCTCGGCCAGAAGCCCGGACATTGCAGAGAGACATGGCTGAGCTTTATGAGTACAAGTATTGTACTGATGTAGACTTAATATTTCAAGAAACTTGCTTTCCTGTTCATCGTGCCATTTTGGCAGCAAGGTGTCCATTTTTTAAAACACTGCTTTCCTCCTCACCAGAGTACGGGGCGGAGATAATAATGGACATCACGACAGCTGGAATCGACATGCCCATGTTTTCTGCGTTGTTGCACTACCTGTATACAGGAGAGTTTGGAATGGAGGACTCGAGGTTTGAAAACGTCGATATCCTCGTTCAGCTCAGTGAAGAGTTCGGCACACCAAATTCCCTTGATGTCGATATGCGAGGGCTCTTTGATTACATGTGCTACTATGATGTTGTCCTGAGTTTTTCTTCAGACTCTGAACTGGTTGAAGCTTTTGGTGGAAATCAGAACTGTTTAGACGAAGAGCTCAAAGCCCACAAGGCTATTATTTCTGCAAGATCCCCATTTTTTCGGAATTTATTACAAAGGAGGATACGGACTGGTGAAGAAATCACAGACCGAACTTTGAGGACGCCCACGAGAATTATATTAGACGAGTCTATTATACCAAAAAAATATGCAAAAGTGATACTGCACTGCATGTACACTGACGTGGTGGACCTCTCTGTGCTACACTGCAGCCCCTCCGTGGGGAGTCTCAGTGAAGTGCAGGCTCTCGTCGCAGGGAAGCCGAACATGACCAGGGCAGAGGAAGCCATGGAGCTTTACCACATAGCACTGTTCCTGGAATTTAACATGCTCGCACAAGGTAGGGATTCTAGTTGTTCATGGTGATGTCTAAAGGTACGTATTTGTCTTCCAAGTTGAAAACACAACCAGGGTGTTCTGCGATTTCAGGGTTTGAGATGTGACAGATCTGTTTTTTTGAACCTGGAGCTATAACATGAGACAGATTAAGGATCAGTGTTAACGTGACTCTTTTAGTATAAAAATCAAGCATTCGGTACTCGTGTGCTGCTGTGGATTTGTTTCTGAGAGGAGCGTGGTGGGGGCAAGAGGCGGGGTCTGTGTGGTGACTCTGCGCCTCTTGCCCCCACCACGCTCCTCCTCCCAAAACAAATCCTTCACAATACTCGTGACTAAGAGCATTCGGGGAGACTTGAGGCTCTTTCTGCCCTGACAGAAGATGACAGGTGTGGGAACACATGATCGCTCGTCCACTGCAGACTCGTGCTGCGGGGTCTGCACTGTCAGGATGGTGGGGCGACGGCGTTCTACAAGAAGCACCGAGACGAGTTTCAGTAAACACATCCGTTTATTAACAGTCAGGCATAAACATTTTAAGGGCAGGCAGAGGGGGCGTAGCTAGTTCAGGGCAACACTAATTCTGTAGGATAGTCGATATTGACGCCGTTATGCTTCTCCAGTGAGCTTGAAGGTGCTAGATTTTTTTGTGCCTTTTTCAATTAACTTAAACTAAAAATTTTTAAATTAGGACCATACATTTGTTGTCTTACAGGAAAATGACTAAGTGAAAGTTATATTAAAAGAAGCATGTGTCTGCTGGTAAATGTTAGACTTTTAACCTTTCAGAGCTGGAAAGAGCCCTTCCTGGGGAGAACAGAGGGAGTTTGCGGCCCTGTGAAAGGGGGAGCAAGCTGTATGACACCAGATTACCTGAGAAATTTAATTCGGCTGATGCATGTTAGCTGAAAGAACATTAGAAGCTGCCACTGGGGGCAGGTATTAAACAGCCATGTTGGAGTGCCTGTCTGCACTGCCACTTCTGATCCAGCTTCCTGCTCATGCACACCCTGGGAGGCAGCAGGTGATGGCTCAGGAACCAAGTCCCTGCCATCCACTGGGATAACCAGATGGAGTTTCTGACTCCTGGCTTTGGCAGAGTCCAACCCTTGCTGTTACAGGTAGTTGGGGAGTGAACCAGTGGTTGGAAGATAGATCTCTTTGCCTTTCAAAGAAATAAAACTAAATAAAATGTTAACAAGCTGCCATTAGAAGACAGTGTTAATAGTTTGGGTAAAAGATGTGAATTTAAATAAAGCAAAAACATTTTTCTAATTTGAAAATAATATGTATTTTATGGCTAAGCCAACCCATTAATAAGGCTCTGAGAAATTATTAAATAGCCCAGTTAAATAGCAGTGTCAGTAATAAAATAGGAAGGGCATTTATGAATGTTGACATTTCTTTTACATAACGAGTCTTAAAATTTTATTTTACCATTATCTTTTAGGAATAGGCTAGATTTTGTTTTAATAATAAAAATGTTATTAAAATATTGACTTATTTTAAAGTGAGAATCATTAATGTTATAAATAATAGCAGACTACTTGGATAGACTATAGGGAAAATACTCCTACAGAAAAATTTAAATTACAACATTAACAAAAACATGATAGTCTCTGTTTTCCTCAAATTGTTTTTATTTGATGTGTTTCAATAATCCAAATCTATTAATATGTACTGTTTTTAAATATCAGAAAGCATTTCTTGATGTATTTTTTTTAAATTTTGAATGAAAAAAGTAAAATTGTCAGCAAGTTCTTGGGTCTATGATATACTTGATTCTCTAGAGTTCTTTTTTCTTCTTACATGAGTTACTTTTCTTTTTCTGTAATTTGGCTAGAAATTGAATTTTATTAAGTGCATTTAAAGATACAAACCAACACTCCTTGCATCTCCTTCACCTGGTTACTTAAGAAATGGTGTACAGCTGTTTCTCAAATTTGGGTATGCATGGTCTTACCATCTTTCGTGATTTCAACATGGTTTATTCTGCTTACTACATATGAAGCATGTTTCTCTCTTATCCCAAAAGTGTTACTGTTGGGGTTTATAGTACATAGCTTCACCAATCTTTGCCTCATTTCCATGGAGGGAGAATATTCGGTCACTTGGAAATGTTTTTATAACACTTAAGAGCTCAGTTTCTAGAACCAGATAAACTGGGTTTGAATCCTCTACCTCGTAACTTGTTTGACCCTAAGCAAGTCATGTAATTTCTGTAAGTCCCTGTTTTCTCATTGATAAACTAAGAATGGTAACCCTGTAAGGTAAGATTATGAGGATTAAAGAAAATAATATATATTAAATGATCTGAGTAGTGCCTGGCATATACTAAGCATTCAGGAAATGTTAGCTGCCAAATGATAATCACAGTGTGTATCTTTACTACCACATAGTCTTGTCTAAAAATCACTATTTAAATTTAAACAATTTTATTGTATTTGTATTCTAAAGACTTGACAGAAATTAATGATTTTAAAATGTCCTTGGGGCTGGCACTGTGACGTAGTGGGCTTAGCCTCAGCCTGTGGTGCCAGCATCCCATAAGGGTGTCAGTTTGTGTCCTGGCTACTCCTCTTCTCATCCAGCTCTCTGCTGTGGCCTGGGAAAGCACTGGAAGATGGCCCAAGTGCTTGGGCCCCTGCACCCATAGGGAGTCCTGGAAGAAGCTCCTGGCTCCTAGCTTAGGATTGGCCCAGCTCCAACCGTTGTAGCCATCTGGGGAGTGAACCAGTGATTAGAAGACCTTGTTCTCTGTCTTTCTGTCTCACTTTCTATAATTCTACCGCCAATTAAATAAATAAAAATCTTTTTTAAAAAGGCCTTATAATTTTATCATTATAAAGCTGATCTATTATCATTGTACTTACCAAATTATTATTAAGTATCACTCCATTTGTCACTAGACTGCAGTCAGATCTTCTCAGCAGTTCTGTGAGTTGATTAAGCCCACTGCGTTGCTGAGGCATTTATTATGTTTAAAGAGTTAGTGTCTCTCCCATGCCTCCAGCATGGACTAATTATGGATCTTTTTTTCTTTTGAATGTGTGCTCATTATAGCTGAAAGGCACAGAGATAGATATATATATATAGAGAGAGAGAGAGAAAGAAAGAAATCAATCTCCCACCACTGATTCATTCCCCATATGCCCAAAACAGCTAGCCCCGGGCCAGGCAAAAGCCAGGAACCCAGCTCTCAATCTCAGTCTCCCATGTGAATAGCAGGGACCCAAGGACTCGAGCCATCACTTGCTGTGTCCCAGAGTGCATTCATAGGAAGCTGGGTCAGAAGTGGAGGCAGGACTTAACCAAACCCAGGCACTCCAGTATGAGATGCAGGCATCCCCAGTGGTGTCTTAACTGCTATGCCAAATGCCTGCCTCAGTTTTACACCATTTTGAAGAGAATTGGGTGAAAATCATGTTTTGTGTTCCATGATTTAGATGGAGAGTCCCAGGCTTTTGAGACAGGACTTTGGGCAACTTGAGAGTAAGATTGTGTTCTCCGTATTTTTGTGTCCCCAGTGTCCAGGACAGAATAGGCATACAGTGAATGTTTTAAGTCAATAACTGTAAGTTAAAGCCCAATATTGTAAACAAATAGTAATCAGAACTGACTGGCTCTTTCAATATCCGATGAAATTTTAAAAGGTGACAAGAGACAATTAAAAGTTCAGGAAGAAAATACTACAGTTAGAAGCACTTATATACCACAAGACAGATCATCAAATATACAAAGCAAAAACTGACAGAACTGAAAGGTTAAATAGACAGTTCCGGAATAATAGTTGGAGATTTCAGGATCCTGCTGTCAGTAATGATTGGAAAAGCCAGACAGAAGGTATGTAAAGAGAACGTTAAATCTAATGGACTAGCACAGGACATCTTCTAGGACCTCATGTTGGCACACAGGTGAAGTCTCCGATTTTTAAAAATAGCTGTTACAAAACCGTTTCTCCAACCACAGGATGGAGTTAGAAATTATAACAGGTGAAACTAGTAAGTCCACGTATTTATGGAAATTAAACAACCCAGTCTTAGCCAGTGACTCAAAGACCCTGAAGGCATTATTCAAAATGGAAGAAGCCAGTCACATAAAGACAAATACTGTGTGATCCTACTTACAGGAGGTGAATAGTCAAAACCTTAGAGCCAGCGTTAGAACGGTAGTTGCCAAAAATGCTGGAAGAGGGGGAGATAGGGAACATGTGGAATGGGCGTCGCAGAGCAAGAGTTAGGTGAACAGTGCTGATTGCTGCACAGCAGCATGAATGCATTTGGTTCATTGAACTGTGTACTTCAAAGTGGCTAATTAAGTTATGTGCATTTCACCACAGTTTTTTAAATGGAAAAAAAAATTGAAGCCAGTTTGAAAAGTAGACAGATTTTACCAGTAAAGGCTGAAACCCAGACTAGATATACTCTCCATGGTAGGAAAGGTGACCTGGTAGCTTCAAGAGCATCGCAGGGAGTCAGTATAGGCAGCCAGCCAGGTGGTTTGGTAATTTTCAAAAGAGAGGAGAGGGTTCCTGGCTTACACAGAGAACATGTTTGATTTAGTTCTGGAATAAGCAGAAGGCCTCAGCTATAGGCCTGGCATTTTAGGACCACATTTGACTTCACTTGATTTCCATAATAACAGCATAAAACAAGTAGAAACTCTCAAGGACAAAGGAAGAAGACAGCAGGGAGTGGAAGAAAGGATAGTGGAAATTTTGGGAGGATGGGAAACAGATTGAGAATGGCTACTGCAGTGTGTACCTGCAGAGCAGGTGGGGCTCCCGAGAAGGCTGGCAGCCCTGCCTGCCCCTGTGTGGAGTGTCTGCCCCTGTGTGGAGTGGTTCACCCAGGTGGCACCAAGTACTCTGCAAGAGAGGGAGATGCCTGGTGTAGAACTAGAGATGGGTTCTCTTGTAAGTCTCAATACTGAGGGGCCGGCGCCATGGCGCAGCAGGTTAACACCCTGGCCTGCAGCACCGGCATCCCATGTGGGCACTGGTTCGAGTCCCGGCTGATCCACTTATGATCCAGCTCTCTGCTATGACCTGGGAAAGCAGTAGAAGATGGCCCAAGTCCTTGGGCCCCTGCACCCATGTGGGAGACACGGAAGAGGCTCCTGGCTCCTGGCTTCGGATCGGCGCAGCTCCAGCCATTGCAGCCAATCGGGGAGTGAACCAGTGGATGGAAGACCGCTCTCTCTCTCTCTGCCTCTCCTTCTCTCTTTGTAACTCTGACTTTCAAGTAATAAATAAAATCTTTAATTAAAAAAGAAAGTCTCAATACTGAGTGGACTCTTCTCTGCAAGCTAGTATTCACTTTATATATGGTGCTGGAAAGAGTGTGGGTTTGTTTCCCTCCATAAGCAAGCTGAGTACTCTGTATTAAATGATCTCTTCCCAACCCTCCATGCTTTATTTCTGTTCCCATGAATTTCATACATGTGCTGGTACTCATTCTCCGCATTTGGTCCAAGTAGCCCACCTGTCTGCTCTGCTGTTGATCGCTCCTGCAGCCAGGTGGCAAACCCTGTCCAGCCCCTCAGTTATCCTCTGCACTGCCTTCCCCCAACCAAACATAAGAGACTTGAGATTTTCTAAGATTTTCTGAAATTTTTAAAGCAGTTGAACTAGAAAAAGCCCAAATTTGGAGACCATTACAGATCAGGGTGGGGATAAAGTTCAAATCTGGAATTATGTGGAAGCCCACAAACCGGGTGGAGAAATCACCAACTCTTCTTCCAGCTGAGTACCAGGCAGGCAGGTGCAAGAGGAAACTGGAACTCCAGAAACGGTGAGCATCCCGGAATTCCAGGCACCTGTAGGATATGCTGCTTGGGCTCCACACTGAAGCTATGCAGGGAGTTACGCAGTGGAAAAGCCAAGTTGCCTTCCAGTTGTTCTGCAAGAGAAGTTGACAGCAAGGCTGCTCCTACAGCAGAGCTTCCAAACAGCTGTTCATTGCCTCACTCTCACAGATGAAAACCCACCCAGGATTGCTGGACGTTTGAGGAAAGTTTTCAAATTGAAACAGAGATCAGAACACAAACAGCACAGTACTGGAGGATGTACAGTGGAATAGAAGAAAATGTCGATAGATTCAAAATAACCTTGTATCAAATAATATTTTATAGACTTGGTGGATCATAAGTAGGATGCCATAAAGGCATAAACAAGTTCTGGGACTGTCGTTTTGCAGTGGATTAAGCTGTTGCCTGTGACACGGCATCCCACATGAGTGCCAGTTCAAGTCTTGGCTGCTCCAGTTTGATCCAGTTCCCTGCTAATGCACCTGAGAAAACAGTGGAAGATGGGCCCCTGGCATCTACTTGGAACACACAGATGGAATTCCAGGTTCCTGGCTTTGGCTGGCCTGTCTCCAGCCATCTGGGGAGTAAACCAGTGGATGGAGTATTTTACTCTCTGTCTCTTCCTCTGTCACTCTCTCACTCTCTAACTCTGCCTTTCAAATAAATAAATTTTAAAAAATCTTTTTAAACTCCTTTAAAAATAATTCTTTGAAATAAGGTATGGAAATGAAAAATGTAATAGAATGATTGAAAGGTAAAGAAATCTGAAAAGTAAGCAAATGCACAGGCAAGAGAGGACGTGGAAATGTGCATGAGAGAAAGGCAAAGAGAAGGCAGTCCCCAAGGACTATTACAAGAAATATGGCCAAAACCAAAGGAATTTCCACACCAAAGAGTCCCTTCCTTTTCAGAATACTAGAGGAAAAGAGACTATTCTAAAATGTTGCAAAGAGGAAGAACTTAGGTTCTATGTAAATGAATAGGTATATTTATATTTACCTATATATAGGTATATTTTATATTTCTATATAAAGAAATAGGTATCCAATGGTGGAAGGTGTCTGGGAAGAAATCTGTTAACTTGAATGTTTGAACATTAAGTAGCAAATGACACTGAAAGAAAATAATGGATCTTTTAGTGCATTTATGAAGAATTTGCAATAAGTTCATAGAAAATGAAACAGAAAGGGGGTAGCGTTATGGTGTGGAAGTTAAGGTGCCACCTGTGGTGCTGCCTTCCCAAATGAGCACAGGTTTGAATCCTTGCTGCTCTACTTCCAATCCAACAACTGTGAAAATGCTGCTGGGAGGCAGCAGAAGATAGCCCAAAAACTTGGACCCCTGCCACCTATGTGAAAGACCCAAATGGAGTTCCAGGCACCTGGGTTCTGGCCTCACCCAGTCCAGCCATTATGGCCATTTAAGAAGTGAACCAACCAGTGGAAGATCTCATCTCCTTCTCCCTCTCTTCTCTCTCTGTAACTCTGCCTTTCAAAAAATAAATTAAATGAAACAGATAGGGAAAGAAGAAATTAATGTCTTCAAAATTTAAAGTTACATGTAAAAGAAAATCTAATTCTAGTACACAGTTTGACTCAGCAGTAAGCACTATTTAAATAATCATTGTAGTATGAACACCAAATATTGATTTAATGACACTAATTTAGAGAGGTGAATTCAAGAAGGAAAACTAAAGAATTGAGAGTAGTTTACCTCTGGGTAATAGGATTGAGAGTGAATGGGATTTATGGTAAGCATTGGTTACTACCGGACTTTCAAAATTATGAGCCTGTGCTACTATGATTATGCAGGATTGTTTTTAATGAAATAAAGATAGAAAGGTAGAGCACTAGCTCCCATTACACTCAGAGAAACGCAGAGACCACCACAGTCGTAAGCACTGAGGAATTTTCCCCTGTCTGAGGACTGTTAACTGAAATCGTGGTTGTTACTGTAGTTCACAGAGGGTCTTGCCTGTGCCTCATTTGGCCATCCTGAGAGCCTAGGAGTGTGGCGGAGCTCAGAGATTAAGAACTCGCCTTCTCCCACGTTTGTGCATGTGGAGGTGTGACTCATACCAGCTCTTCTCACTGAGTGAGATTTGAATGTAGTGGGGAAGAGGAGCAATGTGAGAACCAGTCTCCAGGGTTGAGAGTGGGAGGCTATGGCCTGGCATAGGAACAAGCAGTAGACTAGTAATGATTGAAGCAGCAACCTAGAGGAATCTCGGCTGAATCACTTGGAATGGGAGTTATGTGGGCCTAGCAAGGAAGTTTAAAAACTGTGGGTACAGGGACCTGGGAAAGCTTCCCTTCAGACTTGGCTTCAGATCCGTTAGCAGAGAACAGAGAGCTGGACATGGTGGCAGCACAGTGTTCCTGTGTGGTCGTTTGGCTTTTTTGGCTACTCAGCACCTAGTTTTGGAGAATTCCTCACTGTGCAGGTTGATAGAGGGCAGAGCCCCCCTCCCAGTAGAAAAGCCTGAAGATCAGATCCTTGCTTCCTCAGCCTTCTCTGTGGACAGAGAGCTTCAGCACATGACTGGGCGTTTGAAGTGAAAGTTACAGCACAGAAAAGTGGCGACTGGAGAGAGTTCTTTCTGGAAGCATGGAGCGGGCAGCAGCATCCACTGGGACAGGAGACAGGACCATAGCAGTGGTGCCAGTGACGCCGTTCTTGTCCAGGGACAGAGTGGGGCTGCAGTGGCCAGGTGCCAGCCCTCCGGCTGCAGCCTGCCTTTGTCCTGGTTGGTTTGCTCAGCCCAGTGTCCAGCTTTCCCAGCAATGCTATGGACTAACAATGTCCTTTCAGGTCAGTTCCTTCTCTTGAAACAAGTGGCGTTGTTTTCTGAGGTTGCAGCCTAAGAAGCTTGTTGATAATGTATAAAATTCCAAAAAGTAGATGGCTAGGCGTTTGATCACTGACTTTTCACAATGACCCTAGCATACACTGGGTAAGCACCTTTGAAAATGTGAGAGCAGTAGTGCAAGTACACTATTGATTTATAATATTTTGAGGAAAACTTTACTTCTCAGGGAAAACTTTTTTTCCATGAACTTTAACAACCCATGAGTAAATACTGTTGGCATCAAAACAAAATGACCCAGAATTGGCACCAGTATCTACAAGCATGTTTTAGTGCTGGGCATTTTACTGTAGACTTTAAACTGTAGTCTGTTTTTCCGCTTCATCAAAAACATATTTTTCAATCTTTGGAGTATGATACTTATTTATAACTTTATTCCCAAATAGATCTTCTATTTACTCATGTTTTTAGTCATAATGGATGTGATTATATTGAATTAAAAATTGAATAGAGAAGCAACTGAAGGCAATGACCTAATTTTTCCCTTGACAACTTGGTCAGGTTCCAAGAGTGTGGCTTGAAACAAATGCAGACTAGCAGAGACTCACTGTCCCTGCCCAGGCATCCCTCCTCCAGCTGCCCACCCTCTCCATTGTCCTGCCGTGGACGCTGCCTCTGTCTCGGTTCAGTAGAGCTGGCAGTTCATTTTGCTTCTATTGTCATTGTTTCCTTTTCAGTAAATTATTCTGCAAATACGTCCTAGTGCATAATAGAGCTGAACTGAAGACCATTGTCAACAGATCAGTTAAACGTGCAACACAGACGAAGAATTAGTCTGGTTCATGAATGGCAGATCAAGTGACTCTGAAGTTATACATCTCCAAACATAATGAAATGTAGCATTTAAAAAGCATTTTTTACCTAACATTATGACTAAATGTTTAAAATATATATCATTTTCCATTTTATTTTAAAACATGGCCATTTTTCATATAGACCACAAACTCAGCCTCTAGCCTTTAGTCTGTTGTCACGCTTCTTTGCTTCTTTGCGTTTGATCACTGAGTGTCCAGGTGCTACCCTAACCTTTAAGACCAGCCTCACGTACTACTTTTCTTTTTTTGTCTTAGCCATTCCAAGTTAAAAGTATATTCTACTTCCTGAGAGCTTGTAAAACACTTCTTTTATGTTTGAGATTGTATCTCTTCTGACTTGTTTTACGATGACCCGAGTACCTGTTTCATTTCCTGTTACCTCATGTATTATGTACCCCCCTAAAGACAGGATCTTGATCACTTGAGGTCACCCAAAGAACGTAGTACAGTGCTCAGCACATGCAGATTAAAGTTTTTTGTGGTTCCCGGGGTCTCGGGAAAAACAGATACTCGGATGCTGCTTCTTGGCCTTCAGTAGGCTTTATTTAAACAGGATAGAAAGAGAAACCCTTGAGCAAGGGGAGCTCCGAAAGAAAGGGGAAGCTCCCGTTACTATTTCACAAACAGCTTATACAGTTTATCATTGCAGAAGCATGTAATGCAAGCTTAGTCCATGCTGCAGTCCATGCGGCGGCGATCCAATCGGGTGCCTGATCACGCACAGTCCATGCGCTCCTTGTCCAACCATAAAGGTGATCACGCGCCTTCATCCAATCAAGCTCCTGGTCACGTAGCAGGCGACTTGGGTGCTAACAACAAGCTTCCACCTGGTGTTTTCTCAGACTTGGTCAGTGGGAAAAGAAGTATGGGAAGCCCCAAGGCCGTAGTTGTAGACTCAACCCTGGGGTCATGGAAGGGTCCCGATATCGATATCGCAGCTCAACAGAAACCATAAACATCCACAGGGCAGTAACTATTGCAAACGGTCAGCAAGCCAAGCCTTAGCATGGGGGCCCATGGCCGGCTCATGGGTCCCCACAGTTTTTCTTCCTCTCTATTATTTCTAAATTACATGTAATTCATTTACAGTGAAGTCTATTGAATGTCTATTTCTTTTTATTCATAATTATGCAGAGTTTAATTAGAAGCCTTTTATCAACAAGAAACAAAACTTTTTCTTGGTGATAATGAAATTCTAAGGACAGGTGGAGAAAAAAGGTGAAATGGCAGAAGACTTGTAAACTTAGGGTATCACGTTTTGCTTGAATTATTAAGATGCCTGTTCTTCACTACACCTTGCATGTAGTACCATTTAGATGATTTTCAATGTGAAATGAAATAGTTTAAATGAGACAGTTTTTTAACAGACTTCAGGTTAGTTTTTATTGCTATGCAAGATGCCATACCATACCAGGGAAAAGAAAATTAAGACAAATGGCCTGTGAATGAGACCCATCTAGTTGCATGGTAGGCACTTCATAGTTGTTTGATCTTGTCCTTACAGTCCTCTAAAAACTGGAGACTGGGTTTCCCATTTGTGCAGAAAGGCTCAAAGATAAATAACAGTGCCTCCGAAAAATGACATTTTGTAAAGATGAATTTTGAGTTCAGATCTGTGTTCCATCCTGGTTCTTCCCCATACTAACCATATACGTTCTGTCTGGGCGGGGTGGACATTGTGGTGCCACAGGTTAAGCCACCGCTTGGGACACCTATGTCCCATGTTAGAGTGCTACTCCACTTCCATAGCCTCTGGGAGGAGGCAGTTGATGGCCCAAGTATAGAGTCCCTGCTATCTACATGAGAGACCTGGATGGAGTTCCTGGCTCCTGGCTTCAGCCTGGCCCAGCCCAGCAGTTGTGGCCATTCGCGGAGTGAGCCAGTGAATGGAAGATGATTCTCTCTGTGCCTCTCTGCCTTTTAAATAAATAAATCTTAAATGCCGACTGAGATCCTCAGCTTGAACTCATTTCCTCCTCCTCATAGATGAGAGATGCCTGGGTCACATTCACATGGGCCTAAGCAAATTGTGTGTGCTTGTTTCAATTTAGTATTTTATTTTTTGAGATGGTGTATCTTTAATTTAGCTTATAGCCAAAGGCTTAATGGCGCCAGCAAGTAACAAGTTCAACAAATAAAAAGTGGGAGAAACCATAGTCCAGCAGGAAAATACAGAGGCTAGGAGCAATGAGCAGATGAACAGATGTTCATCTTCACTCATGTAATTTTTGGAGTAGTCACAGAGTCATTAAAATTACAGTCTATAATTCCTATCAATTTTAAATAAATGTTTTAAAAGCTGAATTAACTGTTTAGTAGCATTTTTCTAATGGTAAGGATTATTTTCTATATACTTCATTTGACAATTCAGTTCCAAGTTTCCGAAGTCTAAAAAGTTATCAGGTTTGGGCTTTTTTAAACATTTCTGTGTATATTATATTCAGCATCAGCTCTTGTAGGATTACTGTCTTAGGGAGCAAACAGGGTCATTAAAGTTGTCCTTAGAGGCCGGCGCCGCGGCTCAATAAGCTAATCCTCCGCCTTGCGGCGCGGCACACCAGGGTTCTAGTCCCGCTCAGGGCGCCGGATTCTGTCCCGGTTGCTCCTCTTCCAGGCCAGCTCTCTGCTCTGGCCAGGGAGTGCAGTGGAGGATGGCCCAAGTGCTTGGGCCCTGCACCCCATGGGAGACCAGGATAAATACCTGGCATCTGCCATCGGATCAGCACAGTGCGCCGGCCGCGGCGGCCTTTGGAGGGTGAACCAACGGAAAAGGAAGACCTTTCTCTCTGTCTCTCTCACTGTCCACTCTGCCTGTCAAAAAATTTAAAAAAATAAATAAATAAAAATAAAAAGTTGTCCTTAGAGCCTCCCCTTAGTGGTGAGCTATTGGTTGTGAACTTCTTCTCTCACAAACACTAAGAGAAATGGCCCAATTGTCACTTTATCATAGAGCCCCAGCTCATTGTTCTGACTTTGTTATAGTGAAACTTTTTGACTGCTCCCCTTTTCCAAGGAATATAGAAACTGATAGATAGGGGGCTGGTGTTGTGGCATAGTGGTCAAACTGCCACTTGTGTCACATGTGATCACCGGTTCAAGACCTGGCTGTTCCGTTTTTGATCCAGCTCCCTGCTTATGTTCCTGGGATAGCAGTGGAAGATGGCCCAAGTGCTTGGGACCCTGCACCCAAGTGGAAGATCCAGAAGAAGCTTCAGGCTCCTGGCTTCGGCCTGGCCCAGCCCTGGCCATTGCAGCCATCTGGGGAGTGAACCAGCAGATGGAAGATTGGAGGCAAAAAATAGATGTTCTGTCAGTTCAAATAGACCATTGATACAGAATCAACACTATCTCCTGTACTTTATCCGTTTAGTAAACACCTGTGGGTCCTTAGCATATGTCAAGCCTTAAGATTGAAGTAAGTCCAATGATAGGACCAGTAGACACTTACTATGTAGGTACATTAATAAAACAAAGCCCTCTCTCTCTTACTCTGCCTCTCAAGTAAATAAATCTCAAAAAATATGTATGTATATAAATATATATAAAAGGTGGCACTGTAGTATGGTAGGTTAAACCTCCACCTGCAGCACTGGCATCCCATATGGGCACCAATTCGAGTCCCAGCTGGCTGCTGCACTTCCAATCCAGTTCTCTGCTATGGCCAGGAAAAGCAGTACAAGATGACCCAAGTCCTTGGGCCCCTGTACCCGCATGGGAGACATGGAAGAAGCTCCTGGCTCCTGGCTTTGGATCGGCACAGCTCTTTGCAGCCATTTAGGGAGTGGACTAGCTGATGGAAGAGCTCCCTGTCTCTCCTTATCTCTTTAATTCTGCTTTTCAAATAAATAAATAAATCTTTTTTTAAAAAAAAAAAAAACCTAATTCATTAACCCTCTGATGTTATTTTCTTAGGTAAACAGTTTAACGACAACAACTTCATGTGGTTTAATTTAATCATTACAAGGAAGCAGATTTGACAAAACATCTAAGATAAGTACAAGTATACATGGATTTCAAAAAAATTTCTGCACCAAAATAAATTTTATTTCCATTTTCCATGAACTTTTGAAGTACCCTTCTACTTCGGTTTTTATAGAGTACATTTGATGATCTCATTTCTGGGAAAATAGGTTCAAACTATTTGAATCGCTATTGATAATACAATATTGATGAGTTATAGGCAACTAGTAGAAACCTAGATTGTATTTTTGAATATTCTTTTTTTCCAATAAGTCATTTCTTTCTTTTTTTTTTTTTTTTTTTTTTTTTTTTTTGATAGGCAGAGTTAGACAGTGAGAGAGAGACAGAGAGAAAGGTCTTCCTTTTCCATTGGTTCACCCTCCAGTGGCTGCCTCGGCCGGTGCACCGCGCTGATCCGAAGCCAGGAGCCAGGTGCTTCTCCTGGTCTCCATGGGGTGCAGGGCCCAAGCACTTGGGCCATCCTCCACTGCACTCCTGGGCCACAGCAGAGAGCTGGACTGGAAGAAGAGCAACTGGGACAGAATCTGGTGCCCCAACTGGGACTAGAACCCGGTGTGCTGGCGCTACAGGCAGAAGATTAGCTTATTGAGCTGCGGCGCCGGCCCCAATAAGTTATTTCTTGAAATCAGACACTCTATTCATGATCACTTTTTTAAAAAGATTTATTTAGTTATTTGAAAGAGTTAGAGACAGAAAAATCTTACCCCAGATGGCTGCAGCGGCCAAGGCTGGGCCAGGTCAAAGCCAGGAGCTTTATCCAAGTTTCCCACGTGGGTGCAGGGCCCAAACACTCAGTCCATCTTCCGCTGCTTTCCCAGGCCATCAGCAGGGAGCTGGATCAGAGTGGAGTAGCCAGGACAGGAACCAGTGCCCATATGGGATGCTAGCATCGCAGGTGGCAGCTTTACCCGCTATGCCACAACACTGGCCCTTCATGATCACTTAAAATTTCAACAACTATCACACAATGGATGTTGTTCTTTCTGCATTTCCCATAATGTTCTTTCCCATTCCCATAAAGTGTATTTTTTTAAGTTTTACTTATTATTTATTTGAAAGGCATAGTAACTGGGAAAAGAGAGATCGTCTACCTGCCGGTTCATTCCCTAAACGCCTGCAACCACTGGACCTGTCCATGGGTCTGCAGCTGCTGGGCACCAATGTTGGTCAGCAGGGCTGGGGTTGGGAGGAAGTGGTGGTGGGTGCAGAGAAATGGAGAAGCAAGGACAAGCTTGGACCCATGGGCTCTGCTGCATCTGCCTGTCACTACATCTAGCCGCAGTGACAGAGTAATGGCTGCTGCTCCCTTCTGCCTTCCAGGTGTCTGTCTGTCTCTCTCTCCTTCCCTCCCTTCCTCTCTCCCTCCCTCCCTCCCTCTCTCCCTCCCTCCCTCTCTGCCTCCCTCCCTCTCTGCCTCCCTCCCTTCCTCTCCCTCCCTCTCTTTCCCTCTCCCATTCAGCTTTGGAACCATGCAGGAATAGAGGTGATGGGAAATAGTTCTAGCTTAAGCAAGGTGAACAACCAGCACAATCTCCTTCCCTTACCCAACCTGGATTTGCACTAGCCTTTGCCGGTACTTCAGCGGTCTTGGCAACCTCCCAGGTGAGCTAACCCAGACATTCAACCCAGAGGATCTGATGTGTTGGTTCCCCCATCAGTAGGTGCTACAATTGCCAGGTCTAAGTAATCGCTGGGTAAAGCAACCTGAAGATGTCCCTTAGGTTGCACACGACTCCATCACAACCCTAGTACCCTGGTGCACCGTGTGCAGGATGTCCCCCACAAGTGCACCTCCACGACCTGCCAGTCCACAGAGCCAGGCCTTGCAGTGCTCTGGGTATCTAATTTTTTCATCCCAGAGCAGGCACTGTGCTTTTTGCTCTTAGACTGCTGTGAACCTGATTCTGGTTATTGGTTTGGAGGTAGTGAGAAAAGGCAGGGGCAGATCTTAAGTAGGACAAGTATCATTGTTTTAGGCACCTGATCTCCAGCAAGGAGTTAGAGGAGCTGCTTTCCCAGCCCAGAAAATTCCGATAAATATGCTCAACTCACCCACCCAAATCGCCCCATTCCATGTTTCTGTGTCCAAGTGTTCCTTTCAGGCCTTGTTGAGGTTTTACTCGAGTTGTTTGTAGCTCTGATACCCTTAAAGTGGAATCTGGAGCCTCGGTGCTGGCTGTCTGCCTTGCAGCTGCAGGAAGCAGGTTCTCTTTAAATACTAGCCTGGAAGTCTTCAGACAAGAATGCCTAGATTTGGGAGTTGGAATCTGTTTTCTTTTTTCATGGTTTTGAAACCTGTTAACTAAAACCTGCCAACATCAGGGCCTTATAGTGCCTAGTGTTCCCATTCCATTCATGTGCCACCACTACTGCTGAGCTAATATTTCACCTTCCACGTACACCCCATTTTAATTCACTGCTTACGCAGTGAGGTCACCCCACTTACCAGTAGGAATGGGGTCTGGGGTGAGGTTTTCTCTTCCTTTCTTCCTTCCTTCCTTCCTTCCTTCCTTCCTTCCTTCCTTCCTTCCTTCCTTCCCCCCCTCCCTCCCTCCTTCCCTCTTTCCCTTCTTCCTTCCTTCCTTCCTTCCTTCCTTCCTTCCTTCCTTCCTTCCTTCCTTCCTTCCTTCCTTCCTTCCCTCCTTCCTTCCTTTTCCTTCCTTCCTTTTGCCATTTAGAAGAAGTTTGAGAATTTCATTCAAGAATCCTGACTTCTAGGGCCATTTCTGGTTAGCTAGCTATCTTTGGGTGTTTCTTCCTGTTCTCTACAATTCCTGCTCTGAGCACAGGCTGGAACGAAGGCATGTGTGCAGTCATTTATCTGAAAAGTAATCCCATGAACTGGAGGGAGAGGGGGCTGAGAAAGGAGAGCAGAATGAGAGTGAATCGCTGAGCCCCGCACACTGGAGGCCCTGGGTTCAGATGGGTTCTCAGTACGGTCCTCCTGAGGAATAGCAGAGAATTTATTGTCAGCTCTCAGAAGTCTCAAAGTGCGATGTCTAGCTACTGTGGACACTGAGGAGCTGGTTGGCTTGTCTTCCTGCCCTTATGTCTGACTCTCATTTCGTGCCTTGGAGCTGGAATTCTCGGTCGACTTTATAAAGTAAAGATATATAGGGGTGATGTGATGGTGCTGCTGTTTTAGAAAACTTAAACCTTTCAGCAGTGTGCTAAATGGATGGATACTGGAGGGAAGGACATGGGAGGAAGCTTTTCAGGATGAGGTGCTGGGGATTGGGACACAGACGACGTTGATGGGAATGGAAAATAGAGCAGCTAGCCTACTTGTGTGTTGAAAGAAGAGTCAGTAAGACACGCTGCCCACTAAGATACAAGAGCTAAAAGAGGGCAGGCAGGCACAGTAGAAATTTAAGATTTCTAGCCTATAAGAACAGTATATAGACACCTTGGCTCCCCTGTAGCCAAGATAATCCTCAGAACACTCGTGGATTGTTGAAGCCTCTGTGTGGAGACTGAGACTCACAGCCGGTGTGTTTGAATCAGCTGGCTAGTGGGATAGTCAAGAGTTAGTGATAGAACTGCTGGAAATCAAAGCCCAGGCTGTACTTACTACTTCCTGGCACCCTCACTTCCTGCTTGATTCATAATTCCTTTCCTTGGTACTCAGAATCAGCCATGTATGTGTTAGGAAAGAATCAAAACAACTTTTCCTGTTTGCACTTTGAAGTCCCATCCCTGCCTCCAGTACTGCTGAAGTCACCATACCCATGTAAGGCTGACTGTGCCATGAGCCTGTGACGCTGTGCACATCACGTGAGAGAGAATCACCATACCCATGTAAGGCTGACCGTGCCGTGAGCCTGTGACGCTGTGCACGTCGTGTGAATCACCATACCCATGTAAGGCTGACCATGCCGTGAGCCTGTGACGCTGTGCACGTCATGTGAATCACCATACCCATGTAAGGCTGACCATGCCGTGAGCCTGTGACGCTGTGCACGTCATGTGAATCACCATACCCATGTAAGGCTGACCATGCCGTGAGCCTGTGACGCTGTGCACGTCGTGTGAATCACCATACCCATGTAAGGCTGACCGTGCCGTGAGCCTGTGACGCTGTGCACGTCATGTGAATCACCATACCCATGTAAGGCTGACCGTGCCGTGAGCCTGTGACGCTGTGCACGTCGTGTGAGAATCACCATACCCATGTAAGGCTGACCATGCCATGAGCCTGTGGCGCTGTGCACATCACGTGAGAGAGAATCACCATACCCATGTAAGGCTGACCGTGCCGTGAGCCTGTGACGCTGTGATGCTGTGCACATCACGTGAGAGAGAATCACCACCAGCCATTCCCTGCCAGCTTCACTTCCTGTCTCCTTCCTCCTGTTCCCAGCTCAGCCCCAGGGTGAGACTCTGAACCTGGGAGCCTTACACGTTTCCTGATGAGCTGTTGAAAAGCGGTTTCCCAGTGGCGTTGGTGAAACAAGTAGGGTGCTTAGGAATTACGAAGAGCGTGGGGGGAGAAAGATGGATCCTGACGGTGTATTCAGAGAGCTGGCAGCATGGAGGCTTGTTTTAGTTACCAGAGGAACACGATGAGGAGAAAAACAAAAATTTTGATAAAACCAGAAAGTGACCATATTTAATGTGCAGCTGTAACAATCATTTGTATTACTAAATTCCAAATTAATTTGTTTTATTTCTTTATATCTCAGCCTTGATTTTTCATTCATATGGTTATATAGCTCAACATTTTGAAAGACATTTTTGCCCACATTAAGAATTAGAAAAAATATTCAGTGAAAGAGAATAGAAGAGAGCGTTTAAGCAAGTAGGAGGTATATCTGTACAGTGTGATTATCACACAAACAAAAGGAATTTTATTTATTTCCACCTTTTTAGTTGTATTTATTTTAGAGACAGAGAAATGGAAAGGGAGCTCCCACCTACTGGTTCACTTCCCAAATTATCACAGTGGCTGGGGCTGGGCTGTGCCAAAGTCAGGAGCCAGAAACGTGATCCGGGTCTCCCCCATGGGTGGCTGCAGCCCAGGTACTTGAGCCACCACTGCTGTCACCCAGGATTTGTGTTTTAAGAGGGTAGAATCAGAGCCGGCGCCGCGGCTCACTAGGCTAATCCTCCGCCTTACGGCGCCAGCACACCAGGTTCTAGTCCCGGTCAGGGCGCCGGATTCTGTCCCGGTTGCCCCTCTTCCAGGCCAGCTCTCTGCTGTGGCCCAGGAGTGCAGTGGAGGATGGCCCAAGTGCTTGGGCCCTGCACCCCATGGGAGACCAGGATAAGTACCTGGCTCCTGCCTTTGGATCAGTGTGGTGTGCCGGCCACGGCGGCCATTGGAGGGTGAACCAATGGCAAAGGAAGACCTTTCTCTCTGTTTCTCTCTCTCACTGTCCACTCTGTCAAAAAAAAAGGGGGGGGGTAGAATCAGGCGCGGGAGCTGGGTATGGAGCCCAGGACTCCGACATGTGATGTAAGTGTCTTCACCAGCCCCTTAACTGCAAGGGTAATGCCCACCCCACAAAAGGAATTTGAGGACGTTGACTTCATACCTTGTGCCATCTTCACAGCAGTAATGATGAAAAGCTGCCCTTTATTCATAAATGCTTTCGCTACGGGTGGTATTTTTCTATTACAAGGAAATTGTGAATAAAAGCTTTTGAGGCTCTCCAGAACGTTAGATGGTTTATTGGTCACCCAGTGCTGTGTAATGAACCACCTGCGAACCTCCAGGGCGTTTGGCAGTGAACAGTTACTTCTCAGAACTTGCTGAGGCACCCTACATCAGTGTGCAGCAGCTGCCTCCACTCTAGTGGCTCTGCTCCAGTGCTGCTTGTTTTCCTCCTCTGACCAACAGGCCGGCCACAGCACGTTCTGTCTATGGCAGAAAGCAAGAGGGAAAGCCCTGTTCCCAAAAAAGGAGGGGACTTCAGGTGGAGCAGCACTATTCGGTGAGCTAAGTACAGGAATTGAGAGTGGTAGCATTTAGAAACTTTTCGAGCAGTTTGACCTTGCAGCATTCATGCCAAATTTTACTGAAGTGTCACAAGCCCATGACAGAAGGAAAGAAAGAAACCCAAGAGACTTTGAGAAGTGCTGAGATAGGACTTATGGCACTCTGCTTACTAGATGGCTGTGCTGATGTGTGCACTGGTCTTGACACATTTGCTAACATCACTTTGTCACGAAGAATCCAAACATCTCTGACGTGTTGATCATGTTTTGGACCTACAAAACTGGACCCAAATGGACCAAGAAGGTGGCGTTGTTTGAAGCCCTGGGCATCCCGCCTGCTGGCCTTTCCCTGCCAGCACCCCTCCTGCCTTCCTGCTGTATTGATGTCTTCATTCCATTATCAATAGCCTTGACAAAGGGCGTATCATCATTATTGAAACCCTTTATCATGATGTCCAAGTATTAATTTGAATAAATAAGACGCATCCCTTTAGACAGTGAGAGAGAGACACACACACACACAGAGAAAGGTCTTCCCTCCGCTGGCCCACTCCCCAGATGGCCGCTACGGCCAGCGCACTGCGCCAGGAGCCAGGTGCAGTTTGATAAATCTCTTGACAACCCTGTGAGTTAGGAAATGTAGCCCCACCATTACAGATGAGGAAACTTCAGGCTCAGAATTAAGTGACTTGCCCAAGTCACTTTGCTACTAAGTGACATACAGGAATGGAGTTTCAAGTCCAAGGTGTTTAATTCCAAAGCCCAATTTTTCCTTCCACATCCTGCTGCTTGTTAAACCTCAGAAATTTGAATGTGTGATGGTGTTTACTTCTCTTTCTTTACCTCTGCCAATATACTGGTTTAGTAGGAATGTGACCTATCATTTTAAATAACCCCCTTTTATCTAAATTTCCTCTTCATCAGCATTGCAAACACATCTTGGGAGATCGCCTTTCCTCCCAGACTGACTCTCCCACTCGGTGCTTCTCCAGTGGCCGCTCTGAGACAGCAGGACCGGCGGAAGCCCTCCGCTCAGCATTCAGGCTCGGACGTCAGAGCTCGCCGCTGCTTCCCTCCTCTCCCCAGTGCCTACGTGTGCCTTTGGGTGTCACTGCGGTGCTCTCAGAATTCCTTATACAAATGTTTTAGTGTTTAGACTAAATAAATTAATCCTGCATTTTTTTCTGTTACTGTTTTTGCAAAAATGTTATGTTTTGTAACAAAAGCAGCCTGGGTGTCTCTGGCCATGGTTCTAACCTTCAGTATCAGGTTCTTGTCCTCCGTCCCTAGTGTGGAGAGCCAGCCTCTGCACCTACACTTCTCTAGAGGGTCCTTTATATAACAGAAGAGAAGAGAGACCTGCTCATTGTTAGAAACTCCCCAACACTGAGGCGAAAGTCTCCCTACTTGTAACATTTGTTTCCCGGGACTTGGCATTGATGTCAGTTCCATCAGACAGTAAAAGCTCTTATGTGTGTCCCCAGCCTCCCTTACATAAAGACAGGTAATCTCATCTGCTTGGCGCTCTCCTCCTGGCTTATGTCTCAGACTCTGCTCTTCCTGTGCCCTCCTGAGGATCCTGCAGTTTCATCAGTGCCCAGAACAACACAGCACTCCACGGGGGAGCAGGGCAGCATTGGCCCCTTGATGAAGACTGAATGCCTGAATCTTGAAAGCCTGAGACTGCTTCAGCTTTTATGGCAGCCCTGCCGGATTTTTTTTTTTTTTTTTTTTTTTTTTTGACAGGCAGAGTGGACAGTGAGAGAGACAGAGAGAAAGGTCTTCCTTTGCCGTTGGTTCACCCTCCAATGGCCGCCGCGGCCGGTGCGCTGCGGCCGGTGCACCGCGCTGATCCGATGGCAGGAGCCAGGAGCCAGGTGCTTCTCCTGGTCTCCCATGGGGTGCAGGGCCCAAGCACTTGGGCCATCCTCCACTGCACTGCCTGGCCACAGCAGAGAGCTGGCCTGGAAGAGGGGCAACCGGGACAGAATCCGGCGCCCCGACCAGGACTAGAACCCGGTGTGCCGGTGCCGCAAGGCAGAGGATTAGCCTTGTGAGCCGCGATGCCGGCCTAGCCCTGTCAGATTTCTGTCATTCATTCTGTTACAATGCTAGACACCTGTGATGCTTTGTATGTGGTACCTTTCGTAAAAGGGGATGAGGCATTACTTATATTGGCCACTGACAATCTTATATCATCTGAAGCTGGATTTCACCCCCTTTCTCTTCCCATCTTTCATGGCTGGACGTATAAATTTGGATTCTGAAAGTCTTTGGCACTGGTGGGTGCCCGTTCTTTCAGCCGTGTCTTAAAGCTCTGAGCTTGTTAGCAGTATGTGGAGCCACATTGTTGCTGCTGCTGGTGGAGGCTAAACTTCTGCTCACATTAATGAAAAACTGCTGCCCAGACATTTCCCCTCCACAATGTTTGTCCCTCAGGGTTGACTTCTATCTTATCTTTGTCTTTTGAAACGATCTTTCCTAAAGACAATAGCTAACTACCTCGGATTTTCTTCTTTGCTTCTTGAGCACTTAGAATGCTGTAGTTTCTTTTTCCAGGATCCTGGCCCATTTCCCTTAAACCATTTATTCTTTACATGTTTGCTAGAATTAAGCCCAGGTGAGCATGAAACTTTTGATATTTTGCCTGTTTCCTACGGGATTAATGAAAACCAGTGCAAAGCATTATGTTTTTATTAGGACCATACAAAGAACAGATATGTCTTTGTATCGGCAGCCCACCTGTCTGCTCAGGTGCGGGTTCTTCCATCGGTCAGCTGTCATCTCCGTTTCCTCTGGCCAGCTCCACAGCTATGTCAGCTCTGCCTACCTCCTTTCCTGCTTCGTCCATTGCTTTCCACGCTAGGATCTCACTCACATTGTTGGACTTGTACAAAGATATTTATTTCCTGGACCAATTGGAAAGATTCACTGCCTTTTTCTATTGGTCTGTCTGTGGGGCAGTAGATTTCCATGGATGTCATAATCTACAGTAACCTCATCCTACCAAGTCTTGGTGATTTCCATGGATTTTATTTTATCTTGAGTTTTTTTTAACTACTGCTACTTTCAAATATAGTGTCTAGCACTCTAATGTTCAAAAAGTAATATTTATGATTAATCTCAAGAAGTTATTTGCCTTCTCTTTCAGGCTGTGAGGATATCATTGCTGAGAGCATCTCATTAGATACCTTAATTGCCATCCTCAAGTGGAGCTCTCATCCATACGGCTCTAAATGGGTCCACCGACAAGCGCTGCATTTCCTCTGTGAGGAATTTTCCCAGGTCATGGCTTCGGATGTTTTTTATGAACTCAGCAAAGACCATCTGCTTACTGCTATCCAGTCTGACTACCTACAGGTAATCATTTATACACCTCTCAAATTCATTGTCATTCATATGTGCGCCAGGAAGCCCATCTGTGTCTTACTCTTCCAGCGAGGGCAAGGCAGGGGGAGCGAAACAGACAGTGATCGAACCACCCGTGAATGCCCTCTTCATACTTATACAGCAAAAGCCTTGCGACTCACTGGCCCTCCATGCACGCTGCTACCATGACTTGATTGTGAACAAGCCCAGGTCGTAACCAGCTACACCCAAGTGAGATTGAGGCAGTAGGCAGGGTCAGAAACACATCCCAACGGTGATCCACTTGGTTTCCTCATGTGTATTTGCTGACGCAGTTTCTTTCCTTTTGGTGGGGTCTCAGGTACTTGAATTGCAGACATTAGCTTAAGCAGCACTGAGTAAGGATCACACGTGTTTTTGCCAAGGTATAATAATGTTTTCAACTACTTACTTTTAATCAGAAGTCATTTTTAGCAGATTGTTGTGTCCTTGGCTTTTATATGTTAATCTAATTTGGTAATTAGATTTAAATATTGCAGAAAAAAGCTTTCAGGAAAATTATGTTTTCAAGCTTAATTTTCTCTTACATTGGCTGCATGAATTTTGTGCTAAAAGCTATAGCAATTTTAAAAAAAATTTTTTTAGAGACATAGAAACAAAGAACTCCCACCCACTGGTTCATTCCCTACATGCTCATAGCGACAAGCTAAGGGCTTGGAGGGAGGAGCCAGGAGCTCAATCCAGATCTCCCAGGTGAGGGGCATGGACCCATTTCTTGAGCCATCACTGTTGTCTCCCAGGCTCTGCGTTAGCAGGAAGCTGGAGGCAGGTATCAAACCCAGGGACTCTGGTGTGGGACAAAGACATCCTAAGTGCTAGGCTAAGCACCTGCTCCTGAAAAAGCTATAAACCCATTGATAATTTATCATTTCTTTGTACAATAAAAATTATAAACTGCTACCATCCCAGTCCAAAATGCAATTAAGAGTTAAGAATCCATTGAACAGCTAGCTGTGCTTTTCCTTTGTCGATTGCTTTGGTTGCAGGGCACATGTTACCACCCTTGGGCTTGGTTTGTGGAGGGTCTGTGTTATTAGCAGACCTGTTGCACTATCCTGATCAAGACTGGAGGCTTTCTGGGAGTTAGGACTTCTCAGTTCTCTCAGGTTGTTGTCTTTAGGAGCTCTGCGTTCTTTCTTAGAGAGTAGAGAACACCCGAAGAGCAGAGTGGTTTGCGCTAAGATTTTCCGTAAAGCACAGCGAAGCACGGATGCTGTGCCATTTCACAGGTGTGCTCCCAGGTCCTGCACCATCAGTGGAGGCGTCTTCTCCCAGGACAAGCTGCGGGTCTCATTCTCCAGGAGAGAGTTGTCATTCCCTGTCTCATTTATCTCTCGCTGTCTCATTCCAAAAGAAAGAACTTAAGGCAATATGTAGAAACTTTACAGTAAGATAAAATGGATTTATGATTAGAAGGGAACAGGATTTTTAAAAAAGGTGGAATTAAGAATAAAAATGTAGTTGGAGCTGAGAGTGAGGTTGATGGATAAAGCATATGTAGCACAGTGTTGTGTGTGTTGGCTGTTGTTGGACCACAGGTTTAACTCTCAGTGTAAAGAGTAAAATGTGGTGAGCTGCGTTCTCTGTCTACATAAGGGCACAGGAAATGTCATTAACGGAATTACCATTTATCTACTTTCACTAAACAAATATCAACCATTTTTTTATTGTAGGCAAGTGAACAAGATATCCTTAAATATCTGGTTAAATGGGGAGAGCATCAGTTGATGAAAAGAATAGCAGACAGAGGTAAGCTCAGAAAATTCGCTGGAGAGGTATAGTTTGTTAAAGTAAATAGATCAGAAGCTTTGATAACCTTAAAAAGGAAAATTTCACTATTTTTTTATGTGTCTAATAAGGTATGTTGACTGATTCATGGAAGTATCACAATGAAGAATTTGGTATAATGACTGAAGATTTATAAAGCACCTTGTTAATGAAAATATTCTGGAGTTAGTGGTGGTTGCACTTTGGTGTCAGTGTACTAAAAGCCTCTGATATGAGTGAAGTGGTGAATTTAATATATGAATATTTTTAAAAACCAAGGATCGCGTTGTTTCACACGTTTTAGGAGGTGACAGGGAAACAGTATTTCTGACCTCAGCTGGCGTTGCTGCACAGCAGCAGGTGGGATCACATCCAAGTCATATCATCTCGGAATCACCAGGATTTTATTTGTGTCTAGGGTTAGCCCAACTCCTTCTTCCCCTCATGTAGTATTGTGTTCTTCTACAAACTGAACCCAGACCATCAGCTTTTTTTTTTTTTTTTTTTGACAGGCAGAGTGGACAGTGAGAGAGAGAGACAGAGAGAAAGGTCTTCCTTTTGCCGTTGGTTCACCCTCCAATGGCCGCCGCGGCCGGCGCGCTGCGGCCGGCGCACCGCGCTGATCCGATGGCAGGAGCCAGGAGCCAGGTGCTTTTCCTGGTCTCCCATGGGGTGCAGGGCCCAAGCACCTGGGCCATCCTCCACTGCACTCCCTGGCCACAGCAGAGAGCTGGCCTGGAAGAGGGGCAACCGGGACAGAATCCGGCGCCCCGACCGGGACTAGAACCCGGTGTGCCGGCGCCGCTAGGCGGAGGATTAGCCTAGTGAGCCGCGGCGCCGGCGCTACCATCAGCTTTTAATTAGAAAAAATCAAGTGCAGATTTCCCTTTCCTGACATTTTTCAGTAGCTTTTTTAGGTGTAATTTACATACCACAAAGTTCACCTATTTAAAGTATTCAAGTCACTGGTTTTTAGTACATTTACAGAGCTGTGCTGTCAATTTTATTTCTCCTGATTCATTTTTCTGTGGCCTGCAAAAGCCTCTAGCAATTCTCAGATTTGAACTTTTTTTGAAATATAAAAACCATTACAATTAATTTGGAAAGTATTTTGAATGCCAATATGAGAATGCTTTGAAAAAATCAAAGTGGAAAGTGGAATTAAAAGATGGAAGTTTAGGGGCCTGCACTCTGGCATTGCAGGTTAAGCTGCTGCCTGTGATGCTGGCATCCCCTATCAGAGCACTGGTTCAAGGCCTGATTGCTCCACTTTCAGTCCAGCTCCCTGCTGGTGTGCCTGGGAAAGCAGTGGAAGATGTCCCAAGTCCTTGGACGCTTGCTTCCTGCGTGGGAGATGCTGGTGGAGTTCCAGGCTCCTGGCCTTGTCCTGGTCTGACCCCTGCTGCCTATTAGAGTCACTGGGGGTGTGAACCAGCAGATGAAATTCTCTCTCTCTCTATTTCTATCTCTGTCTCCCTCTCTCTCTCAATAACTCTGCTTTTCAAATAAATTATGTGTTTTTTGTTGTTGTTGTTGTTTTTTAAAAAAGTGTAAGTTTAGGGGCAGATCTTGTGGCACAGCTGGGTAAACTGCAGCCTGGGACAGCCGTATCCTGTTTGGAGACTGGTGAGTCCCGGCTAACCTGTCATCCAGCTCACTGCTAAGCAGCGGATGTTGGCTCAGTTGCGTGAGTTCTTGCCACCCAGGTAGAAGACATGGAGTTCCTGGCTTCTGGCTTTAGCCTGGCCTGACCCGAGCTGTTGTGGCCATTTGGCAAGTGAACCAATGGATGGAAGATCTTTCTCTCTCTGTCTCTCCCTCACTTTATGTCACTCTGCCTTCCAAATACATAAGTATATGTATATATTTTAAAGTAATTTTATTTTGGTATAAAAAATTTTGAAATCTGTGCATAGTTTTGTCATAGTATATGTTTTCCATGAACTATTTCAAGAGCCCTCAGATGGACAGATTCAAATTTTTTTGCACCAAAATAAACTTACCTTGTAATTCCATTTTCTACAAACTATTTGAAGTACACTCATGTTTGCTCTTCTGTTGTTTGTCAGCGTTGTAGAATGTAACTGCTGCAATAGCAAGAATTGATTGTATACAATTGATTAATACAATGTAATAATCATTACAGGCCATAGACTTGTTCATTGGTGTAAGGTTGGTGATTATGAAATGTTATACTTATTTTGGGCAGATAACAAGCATCCTTAGAGTGATAAAGTTTCTTTTAAAATAATAGTTTTCGCCGGCGCCGCGGCTCACTAGGCTAATCCTCCGCCTAGCGGCGCCGGCACACCGGGTTCTGTCCCGGTTGCCCCTTTTCCAGGCCAGCTCTCTGCTGTGGCCAGGCAGTGCAGTGGAGGATGGCCCAAGTGCTTGGGCCCTGCACCCCATGGGAGACCAGGAGAAGCACCTGGCTCCTGCCTTCGGATCAGCGTGGTGCGCCGGCTGCAGCGCACTGGCCGCAGCGCACTGGCCGCGGCGGCCATTGGAGGGTGAACCAACGGCAAAGGAAGACCTTTCTCTCTGTCTCTCTCACTGTTCACTCTGCCTGTCAAAAAAAAAAAAAAATAATAATAATAATAATATTTTTCAAAATGGGTTAGAATGGTAGGTTTTGTAGGGATAATAATGAAGCTAAAAGCATCAAGCCACCCCTTTGTGTCAATCACCTTTGGATATAAAGGTTTTGACCTTACTTGTACATTTGGGAGTTTTGTGTGATATATCGTATGAAAACAGGATGCCACTACTTTAAAAAAAAAGTTTTTTTAAAAAAGGTAATGCCTTATGTAAGTATTAAACTAAATCATAGTAAGGCAAAGGAAAAAGTCCAATTTCCACATGCTTTGAACAATTTTATTTTGAATGACTCCGAATAAACTTCACTTCTTGAAAACAGACATGTATTGAACAATACAAGGTACCCTGTAAATATGTTCAGCTTTTAAAAACAGTTTAAGATACATGGATATCTTATATTTATCTGTATATATAATCTTATATATATGCATATATATTTATCTTATATGTATGTGTATATTTTATATGTACGTGTATAGATATGTATGTATATGTATGTCTGTATGTCAGTCACATGATTTAAGGGGATAGCAGTTTGGCTATAGAATATTTGCAGAACTCCAGCATTTGCATTTGTGAATGATTATCTTATTCAGTGGTTTTGGTTTCTTTTTTTCTTTGTTTTTGAGAAAACATTGCTGCCTTCTAGATTAAAAACATGGTCAAGAATTTTCAAAATTGTGTGATTTTTCTTCCTCCCTCAATATCCAATAAGCACATGAATACTTCAGCTCTTCTTGCACTAATCCCCAGTGAAGAAATCTTCATCTTCTGGCCTGCAGGAGGGACATACAGGACATTTCAAAGGTCAAAAGGTCTACGTTTAGGCAGTCATATTTCCATGTCACAGAAGTTTAGGAGACTTAATCAAAATCTTAAAACTGGAGTACACATTAGGTTGTGCTGCTTTGGGCACCAAGTGATAAATACATTAAATTGCTTTTAAGCATAAAATAGTTTAATGAACATGTCGATAACCTATAGTGACCAGAAAACAGCATATGCCTTGCCATGCCCTTATTGTACTAAAAACTGTTAAAATTTGAAAAGTTTAAGAAAAACCCTTGATCAGATTAACTACCAAGTTATCACTTCTCCTTTGAGTCAGTGTCCAGAAAAGAATCCTTTATCCTTTAGTGCAGAACAATCAGAAAAGAATGTTAGTGTACTGCTGCTACAATGGTTTCTTTCTCCGAGAACACCTCTGTTCAGTAAACTTCCTGTGGCTGGAAAGGAGCTGATGTGTGATCTTTCTTAAAGCAGGTGTACTGACGTATATAGAGTGGTGCCAAGAATGTGTGCACAAGGGAAGGAAGAAAGTCTGTCTCTGGGTATTTGAATTTGATTGGAGAATTTTCATTTTTTCGGTCTTAGAGCCAAACTTACTGAGTGGCACTGCCCATAGTGTGAACAAAAGAGGAGTAAAAAGACGGGACCTGGACATCGAAGAGCTGAGAGAGATCCTTTCTTCTCTCTTGCCCTTTGTGCGAATTGAACACATCTTACCTATAAACAGTGAAATCTTCAGTGATGCAGTAAGTGTCGTCTTTCTTCATTTATTCCTCTCATGAAAAGAAAAATGCCAGTCTTGCCTCTTCTTTTAGTCACTGTAAATAATTTGTGCTGCTAATGAAGTACTGCAAAGCTATAAATTCCACGAGGACGGACTCGGGTGTGTTTTGTCTAATCCTGTGTCCCCAGGTGTCTGTCACAGCGCACAGATGAATGGTGGGTGGAGGAGAGTGGGTCGAGGGATAGGGAGGTCTTCCTTCTGCAGGAGCATCATTTCTCGGGAGGTGAATGCAGTCTTTTATACTTTTGGAGACTGTTCAAGAATGCACTGGGTCAGAAAGCATAAGGCTTATTGATTCAGTCTTAGAGCAGTGTATGGATCTTGTGGTTGTAGTTCAGACCCACCTGAAAATAAATCAAGCTGGTCATACTACTTTTATATTTTTTTAAAAAAATTAAAGTTTTAAAAACTAATATGGTTGGGTGACTAGTATAATTGATTGAATTAAAGTGTGACAGAATATTAGTTCTTCACTGATTGATTTATGAATCTTATATGATGCTTGCAGTCATCATAGTACAATTTTTTAACTGCATAGAAACATTATGGAAGTCATCTGGGAAAACAAACTCACAAGTTTTATTTTTTAAGTTCTTTTAAAATGACATAACTAGGGCCGGCTCTGTAGCATAGAAGGTTAAGTCTCCATCTGCAGCACTGGTATCCCATATGGGTGCCAGTTTGAGACCCAGCTTCTCCACTTCTGATCCAGCTAGCTTCTTGCTAATGCGCCTAGGAAAGCAGTGGAAGATGACCCCCAAGTCCTTGGGCCCCTGCACCCGTGAGGGAGACCCGGAAGAAGCTCCTGGCTTCATTCTGGCTCAGCCTTGGCCATTGTGGCCATTTGGGGAGTGAACCAGTGGATGGAGGATTTCTCTCTCTCTCCTTCTCTGTATTTCTGACTTTAAAATAAGTAAATAAAATCCTTTTAAAAAATTTTTAAAAGACATAATGAAGAAGCGTAACTTCTAGAATATAAAAACTACTGTAAAACACTTATATTTAATCTGCAATGCTAGCATACTAGAGAAGACAAAACAGCTCAGAAGAAAGTCTTAATTAATATAATAAACATAAATAAGCTGTCACTAAAAAGCGTGGTACTAGATTCATTGATTAGTGGGAGAGGAGGAAATTCATTTAAAGTTGCATTTGCACAAAAAATTAATCCCTGTTAGAATGAAGAATTATGTATTAAATTTAAACATGCAGAAACAAAAGGAAAACAAGTATTAACGGAGTCTCTGATTAGAAAAAATGTTCAGCATTGTTAATAAGCACACACCCCGAAGAAAGCAAATAGAACAATAAATTTTCATTTTTCACCTCTTGTGTGTGTATACAAGATGTTTAGCATTATTTCACTGTTTGGATATAGGCAAAATTCTGAATAACGAGAAATCAGAAACAATTATACTATAAGTGTTCAGTAGAATACCTTGCTGCTCTGAACAATGGTTATAGAGACAGCAACAGACCAGCCCCTTCCTGGTCTCCCATGCGGGTGCAGGGGCCCATGGACTTGGGCCATATTCTACTGCTTTCCCAGGCCACAGCTTAGAGCTGGATCAGAAGAGGAGCAGCTGGGACTAGAACCAGCACCCATATGGGATGCCAGCGGTGCAGGCGGAAGACTAACCTACTGACCCACAGTGCAGGCTCCTATTATTATTACAGTTATAATAAGGGTATTGAGTTTCTATTTTCTAAATACCATGTAATGTTATGTTTTATTAAAAATAATTTTAATTCAGCAACTTGATGTTTATGATTTTTTTAATGATTTTTTTTTTTGACAAGCAGAGTTAGACAGTGAGAGAGAGAGAGACAGAGAGAAAGGTCTTCCTTTTTCCGTTGGTTCACCCCCCAAGTGGGGTGATCCGAAGCCAGGAGCCAGGTGCTTCTCCTGGTCTCCCATGGGGTGCAGGGCCCAAGGACCTGGGCCATCCTCCACTGCACTCCTGGGCCACAGCAGAGAGCTGGCCTGGAAGAGGGGCAACCGGGACAGAATCCAGCGCCCCGACCGGGACTAGAACCCGGGGTGCCGGTGCCACAAGGCGGAGGATTAGCCTGTTAAGCCGCGGCGCTGGCCGATGTTTATGATTTTTTTTTCATAAAGATTTATTTATTTATTTTAAAGGCAGAGTTACAGAGAGAGAGAAGGGGAGGGAGAGACAAAGATCTTCCAACCATTGGTTCAATCTGCAAATGGCTGCAACAGCTGGAGCTGGGCTGATCCAAAGCCAGGAGCTAGGAACTTCTTCCAGGTTTCCCACTTGGCTGCAGGGGTCTAAGCACTCAGGCCATCTTCCACTGCTTTTCCAGGCACATTAGCAGGGAGACAGATTGGAAGTGGAGAAGCCAGGATGCAAACTGGTGCCCATATGGGATGCCAGCACCGCAGGTGGCAATTTTACCTACTACAACACAGCGCCAGCCCCTGTTTATATTTAACAAAAGTAATATTGGGAAAACAATGTGTGGTTCAATCCAAATTGAACCTTGTATTTTGCTCAGAAAAATATTTTAGAACTATGGCCAGAAAGTACCCCTCTCTGCTCTTCATCCCTTTCTAGCCCAGTGAGTCCCCAGGAGAAGTTTGCTCATAATGACTGTTCACCTTAATGCCTAAAACCACTGTGGGAACCATAGGACTTGATTTATGTTGTCCTACCATCCATGAGGAAGCATCAGGGCCACCACATTCAGTTGTGAGTGCCCTGCGTCCAGGGCCACGCAGGAGCTCATAGAGTGAGGCCCAGCTAAGACCAGATGCCCGTGGTCACTTGGCTGTTGAGTGGGAGTCGGAATGAAGCCAAGTCTGCCTTCCTCTGAAGCCCACACTGCTGAGCGCTGTGCTCTCGTGCAGACACGAGCCTGGTCAGATGTTCTTGCTTCGTTTGGTGGAGGGCGAAGGCGGCGATGAAATCAGTTCTAGATGAGCCAGGAAAAAAATAAAAAATCAAGTTTCGTTACACGTTCTGAAAGTTGGTCAGACTAATTCCATTTTAATTAACAGGTCTCTTTTTAAAAACATTTCTCTATTTAGAGAAAACTTGGAGTTACAATATGTTTTTATTGCTAAATCCTTTAAATACTAGTAAACATTTAAGGTATTTTTGAATGTCACATATGTTCTTAAATTTTTATTAATTGGTAAATTTTGTGCATTTTTAATTGTATTTGTATCTTAGTCTTTTAAGATACAAGGAAAATGTTTTTATTTGTATATCATAGACTCTAAGAAATGATGTAATAAGGTTAGCCCAGTTGGTGTCAAGCACAAGTCATTTTGGAAAACTGTTGTTGAATAGCTGCTTTGTCTTACTGAGCCTTCCCTTAGGTATTGTGGCTTGCATCTCCGTATGCTCCCAACTGATATCTTAATGGTACTGCAGTCTACACAGATCTCTAGTTTATCAAAACAATTTTTTTTTTTTTTTAAGATGAAAAGAGGCTTGATTAGTACTCCTCCATCAGATATGCTTCCTACGACCGAAGGTGGAAAGTCAAATGCCTGGTTACGGCAAAAAAATGCCGGCATTTATGTTCGTCCTCGACTGTTCTCTCCCTACGTGGAAGAAGCAAAGGTACAAAAGCCATTTGAGTACTTTAGACAGTGTCATTGAACCCGTGCCCAGAAGTGTTTAACTGGAAAAAGCCTAAATACCCAGTGATAGGGAAAATGAAAATAAGTAATGGTTCGACTACTCGACAGAGTGGTTTTCTGAGTTGTTCCATTATCAAGCATGTTTAAAACCTGAGTCAGACTGAGATGCGTTTTACATTTTCCTCATCTTGTTTGCCTTGCACATATGGTTACGTCTTACTGAGTGTGTTGTGATCTTGAGGATGGTGGACTGTTCTCAAAGATGGTAGACATTTTTGTCTTGCTTCATAAAATAAAGAAAAGCCATGATCTCTTGTAAAATATCTCCATAGTAGCTGGCAAAAGTAATATTGGGGGCCGGCGCCGCGGCTCACTAGGCTAATCCTCCGCCTAGCGGCGCCGGCACACCGGGTTCTAGTCCCGGTTGCCCCTCTTCCAGGCCAGCCCTCTGCTGTGGCCAGGGAGTGCAGTGGAGGATGGCCCAGGTGCTTGGGCCCTGCACCCCATGGGAGACCAGGAAAAGTACCTGGCTGCTGGCTCCTGCCATCGGATCAGCGCGGTGCGCCGGCCGCAGCGCGCCGGCCGCGGCAGCCACTGGAGGGTGAACCAACGGCAAAGGAAGACCTTTCTCTCTGTCTCTCTCTCTCACTGTCCACTCTGCCTGTCAAAAAATAAAAAATAAAAAAATAAATAAAAATAAAAAAAATAAAAAATAAAAAGTAATATTGGAAAAATAGTTTTTGGTTTTGTTTAAAACCTGAGACTCGATCCAAATTGAACCTTGTATTTAATTCAGAAAAATATTGTGTATTTTGATTTTTTAGGTTTGATAATTAGCACATGTATGGGTTGTTTTCCTTATAATACTTGGTTTCTTCTTAATTTTGTGTCTTCCTTTAAAATTCCAAATACTTCTGATTAAAAGCCAACTTTTCAAAAGATGTTTATATTTTTTCAAGGATGCACCAAAAAGATAAAAAATTAAAGAAGCAGTGATACTTTCTTCTTTCACTGCTAATTTTGAACTTCAAAAGTTAGAAAGAGTAGCTTGATTCCCTTTTTATGTGGTGAAGGTAGCCATCTTTCCCACATGCGCTTCACTACGGGGGTTGACGGGGTCTGTTGATTGGCTGTTTCAGTCGGTGCTAGATGAAATGATGGTGGAGCAGACAGATCTGGTGCGTTTGCGAATGGTCAGAATGTCCAATGTGCCAGACACGCTGTACATGGTCAACAATGCTGTCCCACAGTGCTGTCACGTGATCAGCCACCAGCAGATCAGTAGCAACCAGTCCAGCCCTCCTTCCGTGGTCGCCAATGAAATCCCAGGTGAGACAGTCGCCATTTATCAGGCGTTTGCATTTAAATGAATAATCTTACTGTTTTTTATAATTGTTTTGTATATGCTAACTTGCCACCTTTCAGATGCATTGTTATTAAGGAATGAATAGTTGTAACGTTAAGAATATTGGTTTTTATTTTATGTTAATGTACATAAATGAACATAGTTTTTCAAGGTTTAGCCCAGGTTTTCTCAACTTTAGCCTTATTGAAAATTAAAAGCTGAGTAATTCTTTTTGTCTTTTCTTTTTAAATTTGTATTTATTTGTTTTACTTGAAAGGCAGATTGAGAGAGAGAGAGATCTTCTATCTTTATTCGCTCTCCAAATGCCTGCAACAGCCAGTGCTGGGCCAAGCCAAAGCCAGGAGCCCAGAACTCCGTCTGGGTCTCCTGTGGTGACAGGGACCCAAGAACTTGAGCTGTCACCTGCTGTCCCCCAGGGCGTGCATTAGCAGGAAGCTGGCTCAGAGGCAGAGAAGCAAGGAACTCAAACCTAGCACTCAATGTGAAATGTCGGCATCCCGAGCAGGGACCTAACCGCTGTGCCAAGCACCCCCCGTGTTTTTTCACTTGTATTTCTGTTATTTGTTGGAGAGGCAGAGAGAGAGGCTTATACAGAGAGACAGAGCTCTCATCTGCTGATTTGTTCTGCAAATGCCCCCCAACAGCTGAGGAACGGGCCCGTAACTCAGTCGAGGTCTCCCACACGGTTCGCTAGAACCCAGTTACTTGAGCCATCATCACTGTCTCCCATGATCTGCATTAGCAGGAAGCTGGGAGTCAAACCCAGGCACTCTGCTGGGAGACGTAGGCCTGCCCCTGTGTAACAGCCGTTTGGAAAGGTTTTTCTATTTCTGGACATGCCAGATGTGCTGCTGGGGCAAAATCATCGCTGTTGAGAAACACTGTTTGAGAGGAATTCAGATTGTTCATTGTCGCAGGGGCTTTTCTCACATCAGAGCCTGGGAGGGCAGGACGAGCCTGCACTCGTGTCTGCCTGTGCCCCAGGTGTGGTCGTGATGGCTCCCTAGGGGTCCAGATCCACACAATCTCTGTGAAGTTTGCTGAGCTCTGGGGGAATTGCCTGAGGTAGAGGCTTGACTGTCATGTCCAGAAACATCTGAGAACCAGTGAATGTTGACTTCAACCAAAGAACTCCGACTGTAAATTTCTAAAGTCAGGAAAACAGGTGTCTGGTGGTTAGAACTCTATAGCTCTTGACAACTACTATTGTAAGATAAAAAATAAAACCAGCAAATCCCAGCAGTGTAAATAGCACCATTCATTTCTGCTCTAAATGTCTGTTTTAATTAAAGATAAAAGATAGCCAGAATTTTGTGTAGTGGATAAAAACGCCACCTGCAACACCAGTGTCTCATTTGGCCTCCAGTTCAGGTCCCGACTACTCCACTTCCAATCCATCTCCCTGCTAATGGCCTGGGAAAAGCAACGGAAGATGGACAGAGTGCTTAGTCCCCTGCCACTCATGTGGGAGACCCAGATGAAGCTGCTGCCTCCTGGCCTCGCTGGGCTCAGCCCTGGCCATTACAGAGTGACCAGCAAGTGGAAGCCCTCTCTCAGTCTCCCCATCTCTCTCTGTAACTCTGACTTTTAAATAAATAAATAAATCTTTTTAAAAAATAATAAACTAAAAAATAAAAATAGGACACATGACAATTTTTCATCGAATGTATTCACTTTATATTCAGACTGATGTCTTTCATCAGCTGTTGCCTTATCAGATTTGGCCACTACATGTTTGCTTAAAGGAGACATTGAGTGGCAGTATGAAGAGAAGTATTTCTTTAGCTGATTTGTGCAGATTTTGAAACTTTGTTAATGAGCACTGGTTTTTTTATTTTTTTAGCCTGAATTAATGCAATTGAATATCAGCAGGATTTAATCTTAGAACTTAGCCTCCAAAACCTAAAGACTCTCAGAGCAGATGTGCTCAGGGAAACAAGCCCGTATCTGTTGTGCGGCATCCCAGGTTCTCCTCATGTCCTTGCCCAGCATGCTCTAATGAAAGGCCAAGAAGCCCCGGACTCACATCCTGTTGCTGCCACTTCATTTGTACGACTTTGGCCAAGCTGTTTTCTTCCCTGAACATTGATTTCCTCATCGGTGGAGTGGGCACGGTATCTCCCTTCCAGGGTTGCCGTGAGCACTGAATGATCACCATGCTTAGGAGATGGCCTGGCACACAGTGAGGCCTCAAAAAGTGCTAGCTTCGGGGTTGGCGCTGTGGTGTAGCTGTAAGGCCGCCACCTGCAGTGCTGGCTTCCCATATGGGCACCGGTTCGAGACCTGGCTGCTCCTCTTCCGATCCAGCTCTCTGCTGTGGCGTGGGAAAGCAATAGAAGATGGCCCAAGTCCTTGGACCCCTGCACCCATGTCCGAGACCCGGACTTCTGGCTTTGGATCAGTGCAGCTCCGGCCATCTGGGGAGTGAACCAGCAGATGAAAGACCTTTCTCTCTCCTTCCTCTGCCTCTCTTTCTCTCTCTGGGTAACTGTGACTTTCAAGTAAAATAAATAAATCTTTAAAATAAAAAGTGCTAGCTCTGGTTTTCCCCAAAAAAATAATAATCAGTCACCAAATCTGTTGTCATAAATATATATGGACTTCTTCCCCTCTGCCCCAGCCCTAGCTCAGGTTCCTGACTGGTGTTGCTGCCTCTCGTCAACTCGCTTCCATTCTGAACTTTACACCAGGGGTTGGACACTTTCTGTGTAGTGCCAAAGAATTCTTATTTTAGTTTTTGTGAGCCATAGAGGCTCTACTGCAACTACTTAAACTCTCAGGCAGTGGTCTTGGACAATTCTTAGCTAATGAGTGAGAAAAGCTGCCCATGGAGGTAGGGATGGGCTTGATTTCCCTCTGGCCACTTTGCCCTCCCTGCCCTGCACCTAGTGTCAGAGTCCGCTTCCTGACTCACGCTCTGACCCTGCCATCGCCTGCACAAGCAACCACCTGTGCAGATGGGATGCCCTTCACGTTCTTCATGTGTAATCTTTCCCCTGCCCGTCTCTGTGGCCTCCTCTCTGAACACTGTTCCTGAGTTCTCCTGCCTGTGTCAGCTACTTGGGCCCTGTTGTCTTTCCCCTGCGTGTTTCACACATACCTGCACCTCCTGTGTGCCTGATTCTCCTTCATCAAGGGTGTGCTTGGGTCCACCTTACCTAGGAAGTCCCTCCTCTCTACCCCCAGTCTGGACAAGGTGCCTCTTCCTCCAGATCATTTTAGGATCCTTTGTATAGATTTTTCCATGCACATTTGTGACGTTGTACTGTTCTCGTTTACTTCATCACATCACCAAAGCCAGAGGTTTTGTTTTGTTTTTTAATTTATTTGAAAGCCTGAGTAACATGGGGGGGGCGGGGGCGGCTTCCATCACTGGTTCACTCCTCAATTGGCCGCAGCAGCCAGGGTTGGGCCAGGTCTAAAACAGGAACACAGCTCCATCTTGGTCTCCCTTGGGAATGGCAGGGGCCCAAGCACGTGGGCCGTCTTCCGCTTTCCCAGGCGTATTCGTAGGGAGCTGAATCAGAAGCAGAGCAGCTGGCACTCAAAGCAGCACTCCAGTGTGGGATGGCAGCATCGCAGGCGGCAGCTTAACCCGCCATGCGACGGTGCTGGCTCCAAAGCCACGGCTTTTTGAGACCAGGGATTATGTTTTTCATTCCATACAACTAATGCCCAGATTCATCCCTGGTGCATAGTCAGGCTCCAAAAATTAGTTTAAAAAATAATAAATATATTTAAAAGACTTTGTAAATACCCTGAGCTTCAGAGACTATGTGCAAGGAAAAGGAAAAGTTCACTTGAGCTATGAACTAAAGCCGGAGTGGGGGACCTGCTTTCTGGCAAGGGCCATTGTATATTTATAACATCATTCATGGGCCATACAAAATGGTCAGCTTAAAATTAGCTTGTTACAGATTTGTTGAATTCCTGCCCGCAGTTGGTTGCCTTAGCAGAGCCAGACCAAATGATTTTGTAAGCCTTATATGGCCCACGGGCTGGACTTTTCGCCACCCTGATGAAGTAATACAACTCAGGAGCTGTTCTGAGCCATTAGCACAGTGAAGTTTTAAAACCTTAAGAAATAAATCAGAGGCATATAGATTAATGTGTTGCCAGGAAATTGAAATACTATATAAAAATATATATAGGAAGATTTTTTCCTCACGCTTGCTTGGGCGGTCCTTTGTGGAGATGGAGATTTTGTCCGCTCACTGTCTTCTCCTCCAGTTCCTCGGCTGCTCATCATGAAGGACATGGTCAGAAGGCTGCAGGAGCTGCGGCACACGGAGCAGGTGCAGAGAGCTTACGCGCTCAACTGCGGGGAAGGCGCCACCGTCAGCTATGAGATTCAGATCCGAGTGCTGCGGGAGTTTGGGCTTGCAGATGCCGCCGCAGAGCTCTTGCAGGTAGTACACACTCTGAGCCGGTCCCTGCAGGGAGCCCTGACCGGCAGCCCGGCAGCGTTTGAGACATCACAGGGGGCCCTCTGACTCCTCTAGTGTCTTTCATAACTGTGGGGGCCTCTTGGGGAGAGACGGTACAGTGGAGTGACCAGGACACAGTTCTGCAGCACGAGCCAGCCTGGCTGCTTACTGCTGGGTGAACTGAGAATAAGTAACTGAGTCACTGCAAAGTGGGTTGTTAGGACCATGCCAGGCGCTGTCTAGAGCCGCTGTACCTGTGCCTGACAAGCACGCAAATGGAGACTGCTGAGAAGTTCCTGGTGTGCGGGTCTCGCAGGCGACGCCGCGCCTGCCCTGCTGTCGCTGGAGTGCTCACTTGGGCTCGGACTTGGTCCCCTCCCCGTGGACATCTTCCAGACACCCTTCCCCTTCTCTCCCAGGGAAGAACTGCTGCAGCGAGGGTCAAACCCAAGCATGAGAATCAAGGAAGGGGTGGGGTTTTTGGTTTCCTTTCGTTTGTAGTAATGATTAGGTGTAAGTGCGAGAACTGTCCTTTACAACTAAAATAGAACTGATAAGCTTGCTGGTCACGGCCGCTGAATTTCATCCAGTCACAGAATCTACAATTTTCTGGCTGCTGACTTCACATTCCTTTAGCCTTTACGTTTTCAAAGGGTGAGTGTGAATACAGTGTTGTTTGGCAAGTCACTAGGCTGTTTTTTTAATTATTTAATTGAAAGGCAGAGTTACAGAGATAGGGAGAAACAGAGAGAGAGAGAAATCGTCCATTCACTAGGGTCACTCCCCAAATGGCCACAATGGCCAGGGCTGGGCCAGCCTGAAACCAGGAGTCAGGAGCTTCTTCTGAGTCTCCCACATGGGTATAGGCCCCAAGCACTTGGGCCATCCTCCAGTGCCTTCCCAGGCCCTTAGTAGGAAGCTGGATCGGAAATGGATTAGCTGGGACTTGAACCAGCACCCAATATGGATGTTGGCATCGCAGGTAGCAGCTTAACCCACTACGCCACAGCACTGGCCCATTTTTAGGTTCTTAATTTTTGTTTTTGCTATGGTTTCCATCTCTAAAATACATTACATACTCTGGTTTTCAATTCATTTTATTCCTTTTGCCATCTTAAATTGTATCTTAATTTGGTGTCTTAAATTGTATGAAGATAGCTATTCTTACAATGTTTATCAAAACAGCAATCAACCATGTCATAGGTAAGGAACAGTGTTCTGTGGACAGAGTGTTTATGGATCCTTGTCAAACTTTCTGGGGGGTCCTCAGTGGCACACCTTTTCTTTCTTTGATTTTAATGTCAGTCTTATTCTCTTAGCAAAGACATTCCTGAATTAGGATTTATTGCCTGTTTTTGCATTGTCACATAGTCTTGCAAGAGATGACCGATTGTCGGGGTGTTCAGTTGAGCAGCTGTCCTTGGTAGCTGTGTCCTCTGCTGCCTGGGCTGTACTGTGTCCCTTTGTACTTGTGATTAAGGTCATCTTCTCTTGGGCTTCTGTCCTAGAAAACTGTGCTGTGCCTTTTACTCTTGCTGACTGTTTTCTTAGATACTTTTCTTGATTTTCTCAGCCTGTAAATTTCCATCTATGAAACCACTAATAAATTCCTAACTGTTTTTGATCTTTTCAGAATCCTCACAAGTTCTTTCCTGATGAACGTTTTGGAGACGAAAGCCCACTCTTGACAGTGAGACAGCCCGGGAGATGTCGTGTTAACAGCACCCCTGCTGCAGAGACCATGTTTACAGAGCTGGACTCTTTCGTGGCCTTCCGTCCACCCTTGCCGCCTCCTCCCCCTCCCTACCACCCCCCCGCTACCCCAATCCATAACCAGCTCAAAGCAGGCTGGAAGCAGAGACCTCCGAGCCAGCACCCTTCCCGATCTTTTTCTTACCCTTGCAATCCATCACTGTCTCACTCTAGAACAGCTCCTAAAGCTGGCCCGCCCCCCGTCTACCTGCCAGGTGTTAAAGCGGCACCACCTGACTGCACCGCCGTCCCCGGGCTGGGGAGACAGACAGTCGCCGCCGCTGCTGCTGCCGCCTCTGCGGCGGGGACGGCGGAGAAGCAAGTGGTAAGTGAACCCTCGAGTAACTTGGCCAAGACGGGAAGTTCAGGGAATCTTCAGAGCGGTCCCCTTGGCGCGAGAGCCGCCCCGAGACTCAGGAGTGCTCTGCAGTGTCCCTGAGATTGAAAGGATCCCTGTGAGGGGTACGGAGAACAGAGGAAAACCAGACGTGGACGTGAAGAAAGCCCAGGAGAGAGACGTGAGGGGTGTGCGGTGGGAGCAGCCGAGCGTCCCCCATCTCGGGGTCCCTGGCCCGGCGTGAGGAGGAATGGGGTCACCGAGTAGAGCAAGTGCACAGACCTGTTGCACAGCGGTTCTGTAGAAGCTACGCACCGATGCTGTGATAGCACAAGACAGGACAGGGCAGAGGATGGGCAGCAGTTGGGCCTCGTGCTCGGCTGCACCCCTGGGCTGCTCGGCCTTCAGCCCCTAGTCCGGGAGCTCAGATGCAGGGCAGGTCAAAGGGACGTGAAGAGAGGCCTCCTCGCCTGACTTTGCACAGCATTTGAGGTCAGACTTGTGTTTTAAATGATACATTGGAAAAAAAATAATGATTTTTAAGTCTTCCTTCTCTACACAGTCCCATGCTATCAGTAGCATTCAATAGAGAGAGAAACAGAAGTTACAGCTGTGAATTAGGGGCTGCCCCATTAAAGTGCGGCTTACTGATAGCCACGGACTAGTGCACGCTCGAGTCCGGGTATGGCCCTCCCTCCCCTCCTCGCCCGCCCTGCTGTCCCCCCCTCCCTGCTGCCGCGCCCCAGCAGTCGCACTCGCTACTGTTTGATAAGCCCAGTGCCCATCCTGCTGGCCTGGCCCAAGTTCTGCAGTAAAAGTCCCCAGAGGGCATTTTACTTGTATGTTCGTGGTAGTTTTGATTATAATAATGAAAAATTGGAAACCACCTATGTGTCCGGTAACAGGAGAGTGAAACTTTGTGAAAATTAATATACGTGCAGAGAAATAAAAGATGAGAGAAATACCCCAGAACGCCGACAGTGGTTACCCTGAGGGAAGGTTAGGGTAGGTTTTTTTTTCTTTCTTTACGGTCACCTGCATTTCTGTCATTCTTGAAAGTAAGCACGAGTCACTTTTATAATCAGGAAACGGAAGCAGCAGCCAGCGTTCTCCCAGCAAGGCATCCGTGCGCCCTTTTGCTCACCCCTGCCCCTTGGTTTGTGTCCACAGGGTGCACAGCCTGTGCTGAACGACCTGATGCCGGACATTGCCATGGGTGTGTCCACGCTGTCGCTGAAGGACAGGAGGCTTCCAGAGCTGGCAGTGGACACGGAGCTAAGCCAGTCGGTGTCCGAAGCAGGGCCCGGGCCTCCTCAGCCTCTCTCATGTATGTCACAGAGGCACGCACACACTTCTCGAAAGAAACACACACTAGAGCAAAAAGCAGACGCCCGAGAGCATCAGCAGGAATACCCGGATTTCTACGACTTCTCCAGCGCTGCTTGCAGGCCTTCCACCCCTGCGCCTGGCACACGGACCCCCTCCCCCTCACCAGGTGGGTATTTCGGTCCTGACCTGTACAGCCACAGCACGGCATCACCAAGTGGCTTAAAGTCAGCCTACGCACCCAGCCAGAGCTCTCCGCAGAAGCAGGAGGAAGCTAGGAGAGAGTCCCCGCTCTCCCCTGACGGGCACCTTCCCCGGCAGAAGAGTGAGCCCATCCGCCTGGATGTTGTCGCGCAGCCTCCCCCGCGGGCAGACTGCGCTTTGGCGGCCCCAGAAAGTGCCGGCAGCGGCCCAGCCCACGCCAGGGGACGATCCACGGTAGAAACAGACTTGACCTTTGGGCTCACTCCCAACAGACCTTCTGCACACTCTGCGTGCAGCAGCTCTGACGCGCCAGAAGAGAGATCCAGTAGAAGACTGGCAGACAGTGAGGCCCTGGGCCCTGGAGCGCCGCGAAGTGCAGACCTGGAGAGGGAGGATTCGGTGAGCAGAGGCAGGAGGTCACCCAGCAAGCCCGACTTCCTCTACCGAAAGTCTGCCCTCTGAGAGCCGCGCCCGCGGAGCGCGGCGTGCGCGTGGGTGACGGAAGCCGGCAGCTCGCAGAGCAGTCTCGGCGCCAGCTGACCCCTCCGGTCCACATCCTGTACCTGTGTCTGTGTGCGCGTGTGAGACGCGGCTGCCGAGTGCTGCGTCTGCCTGTCTGTGTTCGAGCGATCGTTCGGGGAAGCAAGCAAGCAAGCTGGCACTTTTTTTCCTCTTTTCAAAATGATGGATTTTTTTTTGCACTTGTACATTTTACCTGTATTGATTTTATATCAGTATGTTAAAATTTATTGCCACATTTAAAGGACTGTATTTTCATACTTTTTTGCATTTTATCTTTCATCTACCAATTTCCACGTGCATTGGGTTGCACACCGAGATGTATTTTCTTATAAAATAGTCTGTGTTTATTTTTTAATTATAGAAATTCCAAAGAACAGCACATCACAATGCTTTTCTCAGTAGTTGTTTGAGTTCAGAGATCCCCGTGCTCAATCTCCATAAACCTAATGTCGTTCTTTCTCAGTAAGTCTTGGGAGCTGGTCCTCCCTGCTCCATCAGGGGCCAGCCAGGGTCCTGAGGTGTCCTGGCTCAGTGAAGGACAGGGAGGAGCAAGGCCGGGCGTCCCAGCACGGACGCCGTCGGGATCGCTGCGGGCCCTGGGCTGCGGATGGAGCGTCACTCTCAGGCTCTGGTGGAAGAGGTCGCCCCGGCGTGGCTCCTGCTGCGCGTGGACTCAGCTGCCCGGAGGAGGGACTGCCTGCTGCCTGCTGCCTTCGGTTGTCTTGCTCTCTCTGTGGGAAAACAGCAAAGCAAAAGGGCTTCAGTCTCACCATGTCATTTGGTGTTTGTAAGTGTATGTTGTGTTCCGTACGTTTTCCAAAGTTTGTCGGAATTTTGGTGTCCTTTAAAAAGTTGTGTAATGCTTTGTCACCAAAAAACAAAAAGAAGATGGCGACATTTGTTTTCAGGTACACACTGCGTGTCCTACTTGAACTCCAGTGGGGATGCTGGTTTGGCATTTACTGAACCACTGAGCACATGGGGTCTCCTCAGACCCTCTCCCTTGAAGGGCCATGCGTAAGCTGAGGACTGTTCTTTTCCTAACACTCCGATGTAAATATGGTAGTGTTTGAGTTTTTAAATCACCTCAACATTATTTGAGCACCTACTTTGTATTTTCCAGACGCATACACACACAGCCGTAGCACTTAGCAGGAAAGAGACTTTCAGAAGCTTAGCTCCGAGGAAGATTCTGGAGCCTCTTCTCTATATGTTTATGTACAAACGGAATCACTCAGACTCACTCTCAAACTATGCAGGGCTAGGGAGCCGTTACAAGCTACCACATACATGAAATACGTGCACTTTGAAGTAATAGATTTCTATTGGGTGTCACCAACTCTTGATTTCTCCCAAAACTGTAGTTTCTCTTACAGTCTTTTCCTACTTTACCCTGTGGATATACACTCAGGAATTACGTGACATTTTAAGAACGCGTGACAATAGATAGTGTCAAAGATGGGCACTCGTCAGTGTGTCTGTACCACTGGCGGCCGCCGCCCCGCCAGCTCCGCGGGTGCGTCTGTGGACGGTGGTGACCTCGCGTCCCGAGCGCCGGCCTTGCCGGGGACACAGCGAGCCGCCGCAGGGTCGGCTGCACAGCACCCGCAGGGCTCTTTCTTTAAGAGAAAGACTCAAGCCTCCGTTCTCAGTTCGAAGAGGCTTAACTCTGGCTCCAGCAGACGCGGGTGTCTCTGAAAGCCCAGTTTCCGTCTGCAGAAACACAAGTTGTTCGTTCCATTGTGTTGCTTAATAAGTGTTTGTGTGCATGTGTCCACGCGAATTGTTCTGATCAAAGCTTCGACTCCTCTTCTGAGTCAGACTGCTGCGCTGGTGCTGCCGACGCGGTGTGGGCAGGCGAGACCTGCTCTGTCTCTGTTTCTGATTTATTCCCGTGTGTTAGACCAGGACTGTTGGGTCTCACATGTTGGTTTTTCTGAAAAGTCCTTAAATATCCTTTCATGTCCCCCAAATTTATAAATTTTGGCCACTGTTTAGAATATTATTTAACTTACCAAGTTCACTTTTAATAACTTAGTAGTTTACCTGGCTAAACTGTGTATAGAGGGAGAACCCGCTCTGGTCTGGGGGATTGTGGGCCGCTGTGACGTGCAGAAGGTAATCACGTGGGTTTTGTATGCTTTAGGGTAGGTGTTAGTGTACTTCTGCTAGGTCTTGTGAAGTGTGGTGAATAGGGTAAGGTGAACATAGCTACGTACGTGCCTCTGGTTTTGGAATCCACCTATCACATCTCTCTAAAATGCTGTTCAGAGAGAAATGCCAAGTCTGAGTAAGGCTGCTCCCTTAAGAAGTCTAGATCTGCGTATAATATACTGTGTAGGCCCGGGAACTGGCGTTTTACCTGGTATAGAAATTTAATGGGAACCAAATCACAGAAGTAAACCAGATCTCCTTTTGAGGCCGTGGACAATCAGGCCATTGGGACAATCGCCGCTTCCAGTGCCCGCCCCGTGCTGGTGTTAGGACGACCTGTCTAGACACCGTCGTGCAAAGATCCAGGTTCCTTAAAGGTGCTGGAGGTGTTTTCTTAATCTTGTTTTCCTTGCGTGGTTTTGATGAGTAATTTAAGTTCAGAGTCCCCCGTGGCTCCCAGGGAAGAAAGCAGCAGCAGGAAAGACAAGCCCTGGAGCGTGGGGCTCGGGTTTCCTGTGCGCCACGCCGTCCTCCCACACCCCTTTCCTTCCTTTCCAGGCACGTGTGCCTAGACCCGAGCCAGCCCAGCACATCCGTCACTTGTTGGGCTTCAAGGGTTTTTAGTGAGTTTTTAAGTATTCTGCTGTTCTCGTAGAAAACACTATGAAACTACCCGTCTCTCGCTCCTCCAGTCCTGTCCTGGTTGCGGCTGGCGTCCTTGACTGGGTTTCTTTCAGCCCTGGTTCAGCTGCTAGCAGTGGGCACAGGAGGGCGAGGGGCAGGGGCTCGCTCAGAAGCCCACCTCCAGGCCGTGTGCGAGGGCTGAAGGAGTCACATTTCTCCGTCACTGCTCGACACGATAGAGGTTTTCCCGAGGTCAGGTTCGCCTTTGGGAGTCGCGTTGCCCGAGCTGCTTGGGTCTTGGGGCTGAGCTCAGAGGGAAGGCCTCCCGTGCCCCTCTGTGCAGTCACTGGGGAAGCAGCAGCGCTGGGTGCTGTTCCCGGTCTGCGGTGGTCTGCTTCGTCCACTAGCTGATTGGCTTTGAAACCTCATCACAGATAATCTTACTGAGAGAGTTACCGTGCACACCACGCAAAGAATTTTACTGTTAACTCTTCTCCATGAACCCTGTCGTATGAACAGTTTTTTTATAAAACACTGTCTTTTCTGTCATCTCTCGCGCGATAACTGTTACGTAGTTACCGCCTGGGCAATAACTTTGGTTTTTTTTTTTTCTTTTTTCTTTCTCACTCTTCTTTCTCTCTTTCTCTTTCTCTCTCTCTCTCTTTTTTTTTTTTTTTGCCTCTAGAAAAAGTCTGACTACACATCCCTCTTCCATCTTCTGAATATTATAACGCTGTGGCTGTTTCTGTAGAAAGCTCACTCACAGGTGTGTCTCTGGAACACAGCCTCTTGTGTTCGTGTGGCTTCTGTCTGAGACCAGGGAAGCTCCATGCACTCCTGCCCGTGACCGTGCACCTGAGTTAGCTGGGCAGGCGATCCAGAGTCCTGCCCTCAGGCGGGCGGCTGATTTAGGTTCCTGAACTCCACCTGCCGTGTGCGTTCGCATCCACACTTACTTCCCAGAGGTGGGGTCTTCAACTCTGCATTTCTGTGGTTGTGCTGTTAACTGGTATAAAGTCAAGTGCCTTCAATGCTAAAGGCTCAGAAATTTTTCTTAACCTGATTTCATGTCCTATGCAAGTGTTTTCTACAACCTGCATAACCAGTACTTTGTAAGACTTGTTTACGCTTCAATTGTACATAGTGTTTTTTAAAGAAATATATAGTATTTTTATTTAGGTACCTCCAAACTTGAATTCGTCTGTGTGAAGCATTGTAAAACGATACATTTCTCTTTTGAGTACCATTGCAGTTGTACAGAGGTTTTCACTGGTTCTATTTTTCTACTGTTACTGATAAGCATGTAACACTGACTTTATCCTCCGTATAGTTGGCATTTCAAATAAATGGCTTGTATAGAACCTGCCGAGTTGGATACAGTCTGTTGCACAGAGCAGTGTGAGCCTTCAGTTACACAAGTGAGTACGCCCCTCAAGGGTAGAACTGGGAGATCTTTCCAAACTGATTCCCGTGTCTAGGATTCAGTTACTCAGTTACTCATTTGTTGCTAGTACTGTTACTATTACAGTTTTCCTACAAATCCTGCCTTTTATTCTGGATCATCAGGTTCATTGTTTCCTGTTACTTGGGACATTTCTGAGAGGTCTCCTTTTACAAATTTAAGCAAAAACTGACTGTGCTGGAGTTGCTGGAGGCAGTTCAGCCTTCAACCCCACGCACCAGGCGCAGGAACACGGGGCCAGCAGACAGCTGGCCCGCGTCAGGAGACCTGACTGAGGGTCTGAGCTGCTCTCTCAGACTCAGGCTTGTTAATATATTTCAATTGAAAAGGGAAATGGAGTCACGGCCTAGAGTCCAGGATCCTGCAAGAAAAGAAGAGTACAAAATACAACATTTCCAATTTCTACTTTTAAAAAATTGGCATAGAATAATAGCTTCTACTTTGAAATGTATTTTTTTGTAAAGATTTTTATTGATTTGAAAAGCAGAGTCACAGAGAGGCAGAGAGAGAGAGGTTTTCCATCTGCTGGTTCACTCCCCAAAAGGCCACAAAGGCTGGAGCTGAGCCAATCCGGAGCCAGGAGCCAGGAGCTTCCTCCGGGGCTCCCACGTGGGTGCAGGGGCCCAAGGAGCAATCTTCTGCTTTCCCAGGCCATAGCAGGGAGTTGATCAGAAGTGGAGCAGCCCGGGCTCTAACCAGCGCCCATGCGGGATGCTGGCACTGCAGGCGGTGGCTCTACCCGCTATGCCACAGCACCAGCTCCTGAAATGTTTTGGATCATTTCATTAGCAAGGTCTCTTCAGCATTTCCCACTTCTAGGCAATTCTCTTTTTGTATTGTAACCATCAAGATAAAATCTAAGGTTTTTGTGGGCGAGCTTTTAAAAAAATCTAAAATAGAGTAGGTGTTCAGCCTAGGAGTTAGGAGGCCACATTCCTCATCATGCGCGGGTTTGATTCCTGGCTCCTGGCTCCAGCTTCCTGCTAATGCAGACCCTAGGAGGCAGAGGGGATGGCCCCAGTAATTGGGCTTCTGGCTCCTAGGGAGTGAACCAGTAGATGGGAGCTCTCGCTGCCTCAAAAAAAAAAAATAATAATAATTAAAAAAATTCAGTGCTAAGCACTTGATACATTTTTTCTCTACTCCTTCAGTGAGTCAAGTGCTGCTTCCTGTAATCTGTGAATTGAGTACCATTCATGCCAAACGAGGGAGATAACAAGTACCTTGCCCAAGTAAATTGGCAGAGCCTGGGTGGAAGCCCGGGTGGTCTGGCTCCCGAGCCCAAGTTCTCAAGCACCGTGTTGTGCCGTGCACCAGCAAGCACGGTGGCGTGGGCAGAGGGCGGAAGTAGGTGCACGCGTGGCGTTCATTTGTTCAGCAAGCATTCCTTCGTCCTGCCGGGAGTCCAGCCACTGCCAGCTGCTCAGGCCCCGGCCGTGAACAGGGCTCAGTCTTGCTCGCCCGCAACACTGAGGGCTTTCAGGAAGAAAAGACACGGAATGGTGACAGGGAGGGCTGGGGATCTCACTGCTCCCTGGACTTCTGTGGCCATCAGGTGGGAGAGGGAAGGAGGTCCCAGGGACCAACAGCAAGGGCTCAGTGGACGAGCTCAGTGGGGTGAGCTGACTTGGCTGGAACCCAGCAGCCCTCCAAGGCCAAGCTAAGGATTTCCAAGCCGACCCTCTGCAAAGCCAAGGCCGCTACAGGGCTTCAGCGGGGTCGTAGTTAACCAGAGCCGCGTGTCATGTGACGCTGGCCAGCCTGTGAGGGACCGGCTTCAGAAGACTCATCGGCCAGCCCAGGGAGGGCCGTGTGTGCAGGCGACGTGAGATGCAAGCAGACACCTGTAAATGGCAGTTGCCTGTGGAATGGGCACACAGGAAAACTGCAAGCTACGGGTGCCCGGTGGAGGCCGTCCACACACACAGGGGCACTACAAGCCTTGGGGGGGGGGGGGGGGAGAATGGAAATCTAAAGTCCACTTCAGAAGGGAGCTGCAGGCCAAGGGCAGCGTGTCTGCAACAAAGCCTGCAGAATACGGTGCTCAGAGGACCAGGAGGGGTCCTTCCAGAAAGGAGTGAGGGAGCAGGCATTTCACGCATTTCGTGTGGTTTAGATACCCACATCCTGTTTTGGGTTCCAGTCCCAAGTCTCCCTACTGCTAACGCCCACCCTGGAGGCAGCAAGTGATAGCTGGAGTTCTTGGGTCCCTGAACCCCACGTGGGAGACCCAGATGGAGTTGCAGGCTCCTGGCATCAGTTGGCCGAGCCCTGGCTGTTGTGGGCTTTTGGAGAGGGAACCAGTAGGTGGAAGATCCCTGTCTCTACCTTTCTGATACAGTGAATCCTTCCCTCCCCCCACGCCCACCAAGCTGCTGCCCTTTTGTTGGTGCCCATAACTGGGGTGCACGTCCCCTTCTCTAAGCAGGGTGCTGTGATCCTGCAGTGGTCACCCCACCACTGTGCGCTCCCCTGACGTCTCACATCTGTGCTGTTGCACTGGGCAAGGGGAGACGTGAGGATACGGAGAGCCTGGGCCACTGTGCTTCCCAGGACCCTGCCCACCCCGGGGCCTGCCTTACCCTGCACACAGTGCTTGAGAGCAGAGACCCAACAAGTGGGTTGGTTCTAGACTTTCTCACGTTGGCTCATGGAACTGCTGGTCAGCTGGGTCTAGGAGCCTTGTGGCTAAGGTAGGCAGGAGGCCAGGATGACAGCAAGAGCTGTGGGTCCCACGCCGGGGGAAAAAGAGAGAGGAGAAACCCAGGTGGGAGTCTGAGTGGGAGGAGCCCGGCAGAGGTGCTAAGCAGGTGCTGGGAGCCTGTGGACAGCCCCTCCTCCAGCCAGACACTTGCATGGGGGTCCGGAGAGACTTCCAGCCTTTTTCCATAGGAGGAGACATGCGGACTAAGAACTGGACCGAGTGCTGGTGAGGCAGTGAATCCGGTCGCTGAGATGCAAACGCAGCCGCTGTGGAACCGCACACTTCGGCGAAGCCCACGCGCTGCACGCACTTCAGGCGAGGCGTGGTGCATTGCTTGTGGCTGAATCATGAAGACTTGTTTCTGCTTTTCGCCTTCCAGGATCCTGACTTCCTCCTAAGGCTGGCTCCTCTTGTGCCCACAGCAGAGGGCCACGGTCACACAGTAGGGGAGTGGAGACAGCGAGCTGGACACGGCACTGCCAACAAGAGCAAGACGTGGCAGCTCCACGCCAGGACCACTGCAGGCCCCGAGGGTCTCTGCGGAGGGCGGGACTCCGGTCCTGACAGCAGCTGCGCCTGCTCACTTCTCAGATCTCTTGCAAACCAGTCCAGCACGATGCAAATCCCTGTCGACCGCCTACTAGCCCGGGGAGTGGTGAGGGACCAGGGGCTGGGCCCCCTCAGCGAGCTGGTACCTGGCAATGGCTTCAAGGGGCGTGACTGGGAGGCAGCCTTACCTTACCGCTCCCACACGTTCCCTGGAGGGCAGCCCTCCAGTCGGGGCTCCACTAGCCTGCTTCCTGGTCCCCTAACGACTCGGATCGCTCTGTCAACTTCCCTCAGTTCCACTGGGGGTCTTTTATGAGCAAGAGCTGGTTTTCCTGGCATTGGCGATCGCAGGGTTTTGAGTTTTGAGCTGTAGGAGCAGCCCGAGGCTGTTACTGACAACCCCGTTTTAATAACCTCCAAGGAAGCAGGAATCGGAAGAGCACACACATGGGCCCGTACATTGGCTTTTTGGTTTGCTTAGTGTTTATTTTTGAGACCATGGCCACCACGTCGGTGAGCCTCACCTCTTCTCTGGGCCGTGGGCTCGCAGCCCTCTTCCTGCACCCACGCTACCTGGGCGCCCGACTGCTCCTAACCCAGCCTGTTGCCTTGGTCAGCTGCTTGCTGAGATCCCAGCCATCGCGGCCCCTCCCTCCCAGGAACTGCTGGAGGCCGGGAGTAAAGGAGCCCTGCCCAGGGCCCGCGGCCCGGCCGCCTGGCACAGAATGGCAGGCGAGCTCCCCGACACTGACCCAATGCCCTGTGCTGAGAGCAGGATCCCAGGGCAGAAGAGCTGTTGGAACCTACTCACGTTACACTCATTTTCCTACAACTCGCAGAGGGAGGCTGTGTAGACTGAAGGGTGACCAAAAACGATCTGAAAAGCAACGATTTTGAATTTGGTTTTATTTAAATTTTACAGAAACCTGATTGGAGTTAAGTGTGTAATTATAAGTCCAGTAACAATTTCTACAAAAACGCACATATAATGTCAGAATTCCTTAAAAGCAACTAATACCGTATTTTTTGTTTTGCATAAAACATGCATTAATTATCAACTGCCACATGTTGGCCAAAATCAGTCTCTGTAAGAAGAGACAGTCCGATAGGATCAGTAAGAAAACTAGTGTGAACAAGAGGTAAAAAAGGAGGCTCCCGAGTGCTGTAGGGAGCAGTGCCTTCCCTAGAACAAGCCCTTCCGAATGGGGGTTTGGACCGTTGTGCCTCCGAGGCTTGGTCCTGACCTGCCATAGGACAGCACTTCCTGGTGGTGAAGTCAGACATTTGGGTGGAGAGAAACCGCCAGTGCATTTTGCAGAAGGGGTTCAACACCTCCTCAGAGCCGGCGCTCCCAGGTCAGACAGAGCCTCTCCGCGAGGCCAGCTGAGGGCACTCAAGCTGCCGCAGCCGACGAGACCCAGCTCCACGTCACGCTTCCCGAGGCCTGGAACTAGGAGGCTGCGTGCCCAAGACATGCCTGAACACTTCCTGGAGGCCTGGACGCTGTAGGACAAGCTCATCTTGCTTAGGGATTGGCGGGTACCCTCCCCATGGCTGTGGGGCACAAAAGGACATCAACAGTCACAGGTGGCCCCAAAGCCCCCCTGCGGCATACCTCAGTGTCACCCAGCGTCAGGGAAGGCCCTGTTCCTTGAAGGCTCTCCACTCTGGGTGACAAAAGGTGCGTCCACCCGGCCTGAGCGGCTGCCCGGACGTCACACCAACCGCAAGGACTTCCCCTTAATGCAGGTTTTGCACAATCCTCCGTGAGGATCCTCAGAAGGTCACAGTCACCGGGGAGCCGGCTGGGGACGTGAGCATCACTACACAAACCTCCCCACGTGTGCAGCTCAATCTGTCCCACAGTCTGGCTCTTCCGAAACAGGGCACGCCCTGCCCTACTCACTACCAGGAAGCTAAGTCTTTTCTTCAGCACAGATTCAAAGGGAAAAACAATAATTTATTGGGGTTCTAGTAACATTTTCATAACAGAACGATATCAAAATAGGTCCATTTTTAATATAAGCTCATGAATATCCCTGATAATGTGTAGAAATCCAGAGGACTTCTTAACCACCCAGATTTCACAGGGGTGACGCGGTCATGTCGAGGCAGCAAAGGCCCTGCGGCACTGGCAGACTTTCTCGCGGAAGCCCCGTGAGCACGACGGGCCTCTACGCCTGACGTCCCGGTGCCAGGAGGCTCGGGAAGGACAATGTCACTATAAACTAAGTCATGAAATCCGAGACAAAGATCTGCTTCCTCAACCCTGTCACCAGTCCATCTCCCTGCACTGACAGCCAGCCAGGCCAGAAAGCCATCAGTCTGGGTGAGTCAACTCCGGAGGCTGGGCCCAGAGAGGCCTCTGAGCCAGGAGCACACCTCAGAGAGCAGAGCGGCTGGGGGAGCGAGCAGGCTCCAGGAAGCCTTGACCAAGGCACCACGACTGGAGGGGTGAAGGGACCCACAGAGGGCCTGGCTGACAGCAAGGGACCCTCTGTGACACCTACGGAGCAGGTCCTGGGAGGCAACAGCCCTGCAGCGAAGTACACACGTTCGGGAGTTCAAGAACAAACCTTCAGGGAAGAAACCAACTTGCTTTCTCATAACCGAATCAAACTGGGCCTACTGGGGTCGGGGGCTGAAGTCTATGGAATGAGGTGCAGTAGCTGAGGCAGGAAGAGGAATGCTGGCTGTGGAATCAGCTCAGACACGGTGGCCACTGCAGCGCAGAGCGGCAGGGCGCCCGAGGCCGGAGGAGGACAGCCGGGAGCCGTGGGAAGTGCGCCTCTTTTATTCCGGGAACAGCGCGGGCAGGGCCGCCGGCCCGAGGAGGTGCCACCGCACCCTAGCTGCAGTAATACTGCATCCCATCCACTCTTCTTCTCTTTTTTGACTGAAACTCTTCAAAGAACTGCTGAATGTCCTCTCTCTTGACAACCTGTTGAAGAAAAGCAAAGATCAGGAAAGGGAACTCCATTACGGAAAGCAATGCGTCCTGACGGTCAGCGTGGCCCTCAACTGACGACGGCGTGCCGGCCTGGAGCCCACACAGGCTGGAAACATCGCACAGGCTAACCTCCTGAACACGCCGGCTCAGCACACAGCAGTGGCACTGACGGTGAGCTGCAGCCGCTGCAGCCCAGCGTGGTGACAGGACTGGACGGCGCAGTGCTACCCTGGCGAAGATCACAATTCAAATCCACAGTGTGGTGTCCACTTGGACACACAGTGCTGTCACCATCGTTGGCTGGAAAGACCCTGAGTCCTGAACACTCCGAAGTCGGGGCCGTCTGCACTTAGAGCGGAACGGAGATGCTACAGTGTACAGGAGGTGCAGATCACAGCTCACAGAGGCTGACCTGCGCGGAGTCGCCAGGCAGCAGAGCGGAACGGCTCGAAACTCAGGTTCCCTGTACGACCGGGGATAAAAGCAGCACCTGAGTCCCAGGGACACACAGCCCAGCCCCCGCCAGGAGCCCCAGAACCCTGCTCACTCAGAGCACCTGTGTCCCAGGGACACAAAAAGCCAGCCCCACCAGGCCACCCCAGACCCCGCCCACTCAGAGCACCTGTGTCCCAGGGACACACAGCCCAGCCCCGCCAGGCCACCCCAGACCCTGCCCACTCAGAGCACCTGTGTCCCAGGGACACAAGGCCAGCCCCGCCAGGCCGCCCCAGACCCTGCCCACTCAGCACCTGCGTCCCAGGGACACACAGCCCAGACCCCGCCAGCAGCCCCAGAACCCTGCCCACTCAGCACCTGTGTCCCAGGGACACACAGCCCAGCCCCCGCCAGGAGCCCCAGACCCCACCCACTCAGCACCTGTGGCACAGGGACACACACAGCCCCGCCCCGCCAGGAGCCCCAGACCCCACCCACTCAGAGCACCTCTGTCCCAGGGACACAAGGCCAGCCCCGCCAGGCCACCCCAGACCCCGCCCACTCAGCACCTGTGGCACAGGGACACACACAGCCCCGCCCCGCCAGGCCGCCCCAGACCCTGCCCACTCAGCAGCACAGCTGTCTCTGCATTGCCCTTCAGCTCTGCACAAGCACACATGGGAAACAGAGTCTGCTGGCGCTCAGATCTCTGCTGTCTTCTTTACCAAGAGCAGGGAATGTTTGAAGAAAAAAAAATTTAAAAACTTCCCTCTTCAAGAGTCCAAAATTGAAGATGTTTGCTATATAAACAAAACTGGAAAAAAAATTACTATAGAAGCACTCCTTTTTCTTTAAAAAAAAAAAAAAGATTTATTTATTTGAAAATCAGAGTTACACAGAAAAGGAGAGGCAGAGAGAGATCTTCCATCTGTTAGTTCACTCCCCAGTTGGCTGCAATGGCCAGAGCTGTGCTGATCTGAAGCCAGGCACTTCCTCCAGTCTTCCCACATGGGTGCAGGGGCCCAAGCACTTGGGCCATCTTCCACTGCTTTCCCAGGCCATAGCAGAGAGCTGGATCGGAAGTGGAGCAGCTGGGACTTGAACCAGTGCCCATATGGGATTGCAGGCGACGGCTTTACCTGTGACGCCACAATGCCAGCCCCAGAAGCACTACTTTTAGTAAATCTATTTCATGCAATAAAAATGAGAAATCTACCCTCTATTTATCGGAAAAAATATTTAGAGCATTGTACTAAGGTGTTTTTGATATCAGTAAAATAAAACATTACCCATATCAGGGCACCAGCTCAAGTCCTAGCTGGCCCACTTCCAATCCATTTCCCTGCTTCCTAGAGCTTAGGAAAGCAGCAGAGGATGGCCAAGAGCTTGGGCCCTTGTCACACACGAGAGACCTAGATGGAGTTCCAGACTCCTGGCTTGAGCCCAGCCCAGCCCCAGCTGTTGTGGCCATTTGGGAGTGAACCGGCAGATGGAAGGTATGGCTGTCTCTGTAATGGTCTTTCAAATAAATAACCCTTTAAAGAAGAAAACAAGCAAGCAAACAGGAAGGAAAGAAAGAAAAAAAAAGAAAGAAGTTGGGGTAGGCATTTGGCACTACGGTTTAGATTCTTGGGTCCTCCATTTTTTTAAAAAAATATTTATTTATTTATTTGAAAGCCAAAGGCAGAGAGAGAGAGAGAGAGAGAGAGAGACAGACAGGTCTTCCATCCACTGGTTCTCTCCCCAGATAGCTGCAATGGTCAGAGCTGTGAAGATCTGAAGCCAGGAGCCAAGAGCTTCATCTGAGTCTCCCATGCGGGTGCAGGGGCCAAGGACTTGGGCCATCTTCCATTGCTCTCCCGGCCCATAGCAAGAGCTGGATTAGAAGTGGAGCAGCTGGGACTTGAACCGGCACCCATATAGGATGCTGGCACTACAGGCACTGGCTTTACCTGCTACGCCATAGCACCAGCCCAGGGTCCTCCACTTCTCATCCAGCTTTCTGCCAGTGCACACCCTGGGAGGTGGCAGGTGATGGCTCAGGTACTTGGGTCCCTACCACCCGTGTGGGAGCTCTAGATTGAATTCCAGGCTCCAGCTGTGGTCTAGCTTAGCCTAGATGCTGTGGGCATTTGAGGAGGGAACCAGCAGATGGAAGATCTGTCTTTCAAATAAAATGAAAATAAGGAAATAAAAATTTTAAAAATAAAAAAAATAAGACATAGGGAAAATGTGGATTAAAAAGTAAACTGGGAGAGTCTAGGAATCTCTGCTCACCCCCAAGAGTGAGTCTAGGGTGACCTGGTCAAAAGCTATGTAACAGCCATCCCAAAAGACAGGTTTGATAATGCACTTTCTACTACCAAGTTACCACATGGGTATTGGTAGGAAGGAAGGGAGGCGGGCGTAGAGAAAGAGGGAAAGGAGGGTAAGAAAACAAAGCGGCAAATACTTCATCTCTTTCTCTCCCCTCCCCAGGGATGCTAACCTGCAGCAACTTTATTAACCCTGTAAGTGCCAGCACTCTGCTAGCAGGCAGCAGCTGACACCTCCGTGTCACAAGTTCCAAGGGGAGAAGCGCTGGTCAGCAGCCAGGGGCTGGAGCCCGAGCACATCCAGGACAGCCCCCGCATTCCAGGACTGCAGCTCAGCCTTCCAGGGCTCTGGCATTTACACTCGGAAGTGCAGTAAGTACAGGATCTGGGAGTTCCATGATGCAGTACCTGTCCCTGCCTGGACTACGAACAGCCATGGAAAGCCGAGAGAAGCAAATAAATATGTCTGGCAAGATCTCTGCGGAGAAGAAATGGGAGCGCAAAGGCGAGCACGCGGGTTTTGGTTTCCAGAGGTCAAACGGCCACACTCACCACGGAGAGCTGCATGCTACTGAGCACAACTTGGGTTCAATAATAAATCATTTTATTAGTTTGACCAAGAAAATTCAGTTTCTCTGGATTTTTTTTATAGTCAGACATCAAAAAAAAAGGAGTCCATCCTCAGAGAACATCTAGGACTTATTACCTTTATCTCCTGTGGACAAAGACAACCAAGTGGGTAAGAGTTATAAGCAACTGGAGGCTTCTGTGTGTTCGTTCTGGAAATTCAGCAGTGACGTCATGGAATGAGCACTTAGAAAGTCATCATGTCAGATAAAAAGTCTCGTCAGGAAGGCTCACAAAAACTGGTCTGGTGATCATCAAAAGGCCAGACGTGGAAGATGCGCATGAAGACTGACTGTATCTAACTGTTTGCTGGTAGTGGTTTCAGTAGGTGTGACAAGGTTGATAAAGAGCACCATGACCACAAAATGCATTAAGAGCACCACGTTCAGGAGCATGGCTCAGACACCATTTGAACACCTCACGCCACAACAGTGCAGAGATTAAAAGACCAAGGTCCCCCTCACAGCCGTGAACAGTCTCAGCAAGAAAGCAGCATTAGTGCCCATTAGCCTGAGGACAGCCCCCGTGACACAAGTAGGAATTACAGTGTCAGAACCGGGAAGCAGTGCTCACAGTGACAGGGAAGAACATTCTAGAAAATGAGAAACCATTTAGGAGATGGCTCTTTGAACCTCTGACTTTATCATCTATTTTGCAGAAAGACAAGGCTAGGACCCTGTCCAGAAATCCAGGGAACTGCAGGTTCACCCAACATCTATGAGGAGGAAGGAAGGACCTAAGTGGGCTGCAGTCTGAGTCTTCCCACACAGCCGCCCTCCTTTAGGGGCGGCTCCTTTAGGATCCAGCACACCCCATGTCCAGCTTGTTCTGTATTCTGACCACAGCGCAGTGACAGCAGAAGAAATCTTGACGTCTAAATCTAATTACAAAGGCTCAGGAGGACAGAGGAAGAAGAGATAAGGGAAGTTACCCAGTTAGCAGCTGCTGGCAAAACTGACAAAAGGGGCCCGCGCTGTGGTGTAATGGGTAAAGCCACGGCCTGCAGTGCCGGCACCTCATATGGGTACCAGTTCAAGTCCCAGCTGCTCCATTTCCATTCCAGCTCTCTGCTGTGGCCTGGGAAAGCAGTGGAAGATGGCCCAAGTCCTTGGGCCCCTGCACCCATGTGGGAGACCCAGAAGAAGCTCCTGGTGGTTCCTGGCTTTAGATCGGCCCAACTGTGGCCATTGCAGCCATTTGGGGAGAGAACCAGCAGATGGAAGATTCTCTCTTTTTCTCTCTGCCTCTGCCTCTCTGTAACTCTGCCTTTCAAATAAATAGGGAAATCTTAAAAATAAATAAACTGACAAAACAGTTTATGTTGAAACCCTGACTTCAATCCCAGGGACTGTTCACATACAAACTTCCTGGGCTGCTAATGAACCGCAACCAATCAAACAGCAGCAAGTGCTTCTGCTACTGTACTGCCCTCCCACCCCGCTCCCTGTGGACAGGCAGTGCAGGCTCCCCTTCCCGAGTTCATGAAAACCCCATCTCGGCTCTGCTCCTGCAGACGTTTCCGATGCCACCCAGCCCTGCTGCTGGCGGCTGCAGCAACTGGGCTCAGGACCCAGTTTACCTTTTCTGGCAACATCTGTAATGACTCAATAGACCTAGACCCTTTTAGTTCAGATCCCTAAGCCTCAAGATTTGGTCTAACAGACAGAATATTTACTGTTTACAAGGACAGCCTTAGAGAAATGTTGAATTTTGTTTTGTATCCGCCTTTGGAAGACAGAAAATATTCTAGAGAAACATTCTTCCATAAGTACACTTTGAATAATAAAGACTGGAAAGTACTTGTAAATTTATCTAGAAGCCTATATTAAAACAAAATAAAATAAATGTTTATTTAAAACTTACAGAGTTGACAGACATTTTAGAGTCAGCCTTAAAAATACAGAGCCTCAGGCTGGCTCTGTGGCACAGTGGATAAAGCCACCATCTGTGGCACCAGCATCCCATATGGGCAATGGTTTGAGTCCCAGCTGCTCCACTTCTGATCCAGCTCCCTGCTAATGTGCCCAGGAAAGCAGCAGAATGTGGCCCAAGTATGTGGGCCCCTGCACCCACATGGGAGACCAGGAAGAAGTTCCTGGCTCACTACTTCAGACTGGCCCAGATCCAGCCATTGTGGCCATTTGGGGAGTGAGCCAGTGGAAGATCTTTCTTTTGTCTCTCTCTCTCTCTCTCTCTCTGTAACTCTGCCTTTCAAATAAATAAATCCTTAAAAAAAAAAGAATACAGATTATTTTACCAGAAATTTTTCAGCCCACAAAGATAAAGTTCTTCTACTCTAAACTACAGAACTCAGAATCTCACAAATGGGTCTGGTTTGCATTTTCCCCAACACAGCCCGAAGATCAGTGCTTCCGTTCGGGACCAGCAGAATCAGCATCGCTGGCTTCTCCCAAGCTACAACCGCTGGCTCTGCACCCCGGGGGATGACGCTCCTCCCTCACTCTTTCTGTTCTAGCTGGGCTTGGTAAAGAGACCCAGAGGGACCCTTCACGCTTCACCCCCCTTAGTGATTGTCCTTCTGCCAAAGCTGCTATCAACAGTTTCTGCAGTATTCTCAAATACCGTATTTAAGTTGCAAAGTCCATTAAAATAAAGTTTATTCAAAATGTACAGGGTTATGATGACATTTTCTAACTCGGGGCAGGCACTCAGTTAAGAGGCCCATGTCACATATCACAGTGTCAGTTCAACAGCAGCTCCAGCTCCTCACTACACTTTTTTTTTTTTTTTTTTTTTTTTGACAGGCAGAGTGGACAGTGAGAGAGAGAGAGAGACAGAGAGAAAGGTCTTCCTTTTGCCGTTGGGTCACCCTCCAATGGCCGCCGCGGCCAGCGCACTGCAGCTGGTGCACCGTGCTGATCCGAAGGCAGGAGCCAGGTGCTTATCCTGGTCTCCCATGGGGTGCAGGGCCCAAGCACTTGGGCCATCCTCCACTGCACTCCTGGCCACAGCAGAGAGCTGGTCTGGAAGAGGGACAACCGGGACAGAATCTGGCGCCCCGACCAGGACTAGAACCCGGTGTGCCAGCGCCGCAAGGCAGAGGATTAGCCTAGTGAGCCGCGGGGCCGGCCCTACACTTTCTACTAATGCAGACTCTGGGGGGCGGCAGCGATGGTTCCTGTAACCAGATTCCTGCCGTCCCCATGGAAGACCTGGACTGAGTTCTCAGCTCTATGCTTTGGCCTCAGCCCAACCCTGCTGTCTTGGAATCTGGTTGTGAGCAAGCACATGGGAGCGCTTGCTCACTCTCTTGCTCTTTCTCTCTGTCCATTTGTCTATTTCAAATAAATATATAAATAATTTAGAGACAGCATTGTGGCACAGTAGGTTAAACTGCTGCTTGGGACACCCATATCCCACATCATATCCCACAGTGAAGTGCCTGATTCAAGTCCTGGCTGCTCTGCCTCTGAACCACCTTCCTACTGATGCATCAGGGTAGACAGCAGATGACGGCCCAGGTGCTGAGCCCCTGCTACACGTGGGGAGACCCAGACGGTGTTCCTGGATCCTGGCTTCAGCCTGGCCCAGTGGATGGAAAATACCTCTGTGTAGGTGTGTGTATATTGCTCGTCCTTTAAAGTAGATGAAAGTAATAAACACTTTTTAAAAACTTAATAAATAAAATCCTTTAGCTCAACATACCGTGCCTTCATCAGCAAATCGCTTGAGATAGTCTTTAAGTTCAGTCTTCAAGTCATTGTATTCTAAATCAAAACCACAAAAGTATTTAAGAATTTAAAAATTCAGATAAGCCATTTGTTTTTAAAGACAAAATATTTCTTTGCCATTGACATTTAAATTAACAGCTTAAGCCACATTTTTCTTAGGTGAAACCTGCATAGAGACTTGTCCCTAATTTCCCCCAGATTCTCTAGGCTGCCTTCAATTTGATACCTGGGACCTTTCTTCTTTAAACAGACAGAAAACAGAGCAATCCTCATTCCCATGAAGATCAGCTAAGAAGTTTTTATGGGTTCCCTATTTCTCTGGAATTCTAGTACTTGAAAGACCCTGGACCCATCAAACATTATATATTACAAATACTGACTTAACAGTGTGTCAGGTAAGGCATCCTGAATGCTACAGAACTTTTAGGTGCAGCTTCCACCCTCAAAAATATTTTAGTCTAATAAATTAGAAAGAAATTAATCAAATTGCCAATAAAAGCAATGATCAGTGCCATCAGAGGGACATGAAGGTGGTGGCAACTGAGTGGAAACTGCCTGGGGCGAAGTCACTGACCTCAGTTCGACCTACCAGGAAGGGAACGTGAAAGCCTGCATGCCAGGGTCTGGGCACGTCTGCCCCTCTGGCGGCTCCCTGTGAACCACTGTAGCACCCACACGCACTGTCAGAGACGCCACGCCTTACTCCATGGAGACTAGCTGGGGGCGGGGCGGGAAAACCCGCTGCTATGCTATATTTCCATACCTACCCCAAATCAAAACACACATGTTGTGGTTTCTCAAGCATGGAACTGACTCAGTGAGAACAGCAGACAATTACTCAAGAACACAACACTGAAATCCAGCAAGTGTAGTGGAGACCAATTAGCACCATTCCTTAGACTTCTTTTCACACAGTAAAGGAAAGTATGAATGTTCACACACGAGCAGCACTTACCACAGATAAGCTCCACTTGCTGGACTCTGTTCATGCTGCTCAGGGTGTCCATCAGAGGGTCGCGCCGATCGGCTGCCTGGTCACTCTTGCCTTTGTTTTCATAAGCCAGCACCGTGTCGTGTTCATCTGTCAGGAACAGGACATCCAGCTCTCCATACATCTTCTATAATACATAAAGTCAGTGTTCTCATTAGGCGTGCACATCATTCTCAAAAAATCAACTTCACGAGAATAACTAAAAATGCAGTGAGTTTCTAAAAACTAACACCTAGGAAAATCTAAGCACAGAGTCCTTGCAGGATTCATTCTGGATGCTCCAATCTCCTTTAGAAATAGCCCGACTTCCTAGCTGACACTCTGTGGTCTCTAAGAGCTTTATTTCAAAACCACTGATGTACTGTAACTGTCAAGCAATGTTTATTTCCAAGCAACTCTATGACACAAAAGATAAGAATTACCATTTTCCATAAAAATTAAGGCAGATTTTTTAAAATTACATAATTCTTAATTTTTTCCACGAGCATTCAAACTCTAAGTACTATTCCATAAATTTGCTTAATATGAACATTTTGAAAGTCCCTTACTCTTCCACCAATTCCACAAACACACTGTCCAGGTGTTCTCACTGTGAACTGCCACTGAACTTGTGGCTACTCACCATACACTCTTGGCAGGTACACAATTTGCTGCGCCAGTTCGGGGGCCAGTAGGTGGCAGTGTCTTTCTTCACAAACTGCGTGGCTTTAAGTGCCTCAAGCCTGCAGCCAGACTGTGGTTCTGTGTTGAGGCTCTGATTCTTAAGCGCTGTCTGAAGTAAAATTGAGTTTTGAAATACATTTTTATGACTATCATAGTTTTCAGTTTAGATTTTGTAAAGGGCTTTCTTTAGGCAAAAGACAATTTAAATCTGAAGCTGTGGAGCTTAACAGAGTTAACTGTGCTGATGTTTCCCTTTTAGGGCCTGTACTTTATTACCTGAAGACCCAATGCAGAACTAGAACTGGCACACGGTTCACTATTCTGCTCTGCCTGAACTTCCGTGGCGACATCCCTTCTACGGTCAGGAAGATCTTCCTTGAGGGCACTGTCTTGATGAGCTCCATTTTCAGGTTTGAGAACTTCCTGGTCACCTGTTCCATCAACATTCAGCACCAACCCATCATCCTCAGGAGATACTTTGGTTACTGTGGTTCAATGAAAAACAAACACACATACACATCCACAGATCTTACCAGGCAATGAAATTCCTTACCCTGACTTAAAACTATTTCAGAATCTAGAAAGAGAAAAAAGTTAACCTTCATCTCGGGAATAATTTGAAAGGCAATATCAACACCTTTTTAGGTTAGGCTTGCCTAATCCAAGAATTCAAACAGTTGATCAGTCCATTTAAAAATATCAATCACTATGTAAGCATTTATACATAAAGGAGAAAATAAGATAATGTTACAGAGAACTCAAGAAACAAGAGGCAGTAGGAGGAGATAACAGCTACAAATATAGGTAAAAGAATCATTTAAAAAAAATAACCAGCTTTTCTTTATGAGAGAGGTAGACCTAAAAGGATGGGTGTAGAAACAGAAATACTGGGGCCAGTGCCGCGGCATAGCGGGTAAAGCCGCCGTCTGTGGTGCTGGCATCCCACATGGGCACCGATTCTAGTCCTGGTTGCTCCTCTTCCGATCCAGCTCTCTGCTATAGCCTGGGAAGGCAGCAGAAGATGGCCCAAGTCCTTGGGCCCTGCACCCACATGGGAGACCTGGGGGAAGCTCCTGGCTCCAGATCGGCACAGCTCTGGCGGTTGCAGCCAGTTGGAGAGTGAAGCAGAGGATGGAAGATCTCTCTCTCTCTCTGTCTCTCTCTCTGCCTCTCCTTCTTTGTGTAGCTCTTTCAAATAAATAAATAAATCTTTAAAAAAGAAAACACATGAAAAAAGAAACAGGTTGTGAGAGAAAGTGAGGGAGCTCCTATGGGATAAGGCATTTCCCTTTCTTTTCTTTTTTTATTTTTTTGACAGGCAGAGTGGACAGTGAGAGAGAGAGACAGAGAGAAAGGTCTTCCTTTTGCCGTTGGTTCACCCTCCAATGGCCGCCGTGGCCGGCGCACCGCGCTGATCCGATGGCAGGAGCCAGGAGCCAGGTGCTTTTCCTGGTCTCCCATGGGGTGCAGGGCCCAAGCACCTGGGCCATCCTCCACTGCACTCCCTGGCCACAGCAGAGGGCTGGCCTGGAAGAGGGGCAACCGGGACAGAATCCGGCGCCCCGACCGGGACTAGAACCCGGTGTGCCGGCGCCGCTAGGCGGAGGATTAGCCTAGTGAGCCGCGGCACCGGCCGGCATTTCCCTTTCATACGCAGGGTCGATGTCGTGGCCTAGAGCAGCAAGCTGCCACCCATTTCCCATACCAGAGTGCTGCCTGGCATCCAGGCTGTTCTGCTTTGGATCTAGCCAGTGGAAGACAGCCCAAATACTTGGGGCCCTGCCACTGACTTGGGAGACCAGGACGGAGTCCATGGCTCACGGCTTCAGCCTGGCCCAGACCAGAAAACAGACAGAGGTACCCTGACCCTGGACTCTCGCCCCCGGAACGAGGAGCTGCAAATTTCCATTACTGGCCACTTGTGGAATGTGTTGTCTATGGTTTTTTATTACAGCACCCTAATCACCCATCCCCCACCCCTAACCAATAGCATGTTATTTTACATCTATCATCCTTCAAAATCCAGCTCAAACACTGCTGTCTGCACCACTCTATTTCTGGTTTCAGCCATACGCTGCACCATGCCATTTCAACACAGATTCGTTCTTGGTGGGCTCCCAACCACTCCACAACACACCCTAGAGAAGGAACATATCCTTTACTGTTTTCTATACCTCAGAGTTCAAATGAAAATAGTTGCAAAAAATTCTGGCTTAAACGTACAAATTCCACAAGCACAACACCTACCTGCCAACTGTGCAGCATAAGCCCACAAGAAAGAACACCGTTCCATACAAGCCTGGCACACCATCTCTTGGAAATCTCCACTCTCAGGGGGGACGGCACCAAGATGCTAAGAATACAAAGCACCAAATATTCTTTCCAAGTTGTACAAAATGCCCATGATTTTGTAAACAAATATTACAGTTGTATACTGATCGTATCTTTATTTTTGAAAGAATACTATAATACAAAAAATAACAATGCAGAGGGAAAAGACTATCTTTTTGTGAAGACAACAGGTGTCAAAGGTGAAAGTTCTTACCCTGCCATGGAACCAGTCTTCACAGACCACACATTGGATCATCTCATCTGGAATCTAACACAGAAAGGCAGCGTGTTTGTTAAGGAGCACATTGCATTCTGGGACAGAAGTGAATCAGGCACACAGCAGAACAGGTATCAGATAATGCCCTTCCAGTTCTGTGAGACCCCCGCCCATGTAATAGTAGTCACAGGGGACAAAGGAGTCCTCTCTACACAAACTGGTGTCACAAAGGGTTACACTGAGACAGCACTTCGCAAGCAGTTATCAAGGCTCTTTCGAAGCAGATACCTAATATCTGAATCTCATAAAACCTTAGAGATAAGTAGGGTATTTCTATTTTATATAACACTGCCTTGTTGTTCTTCCTAATTTTTTAAAGGAAAATATGCCCACCACACACATATATTTAAAAATACTGTTTTATTGTTTTCTCTGCTTTTGTCAATTTATTCAACATCTTCTATTTTGTCTTTTTACAACACTTTTGGAAGTAACACTTGAAGCACCAGCATTGAGGTGTACCAGATTAAGCCACCCCTTGCAACACTGGTATCCTGAATCAGAATGTTGGTTTGAGCCCTGGCTGCTCCACTCCCAATCCAATTTCCTGCTAATGTCCCTGGGAAAGCAGCAGAAAATGGCCCAGGTGCTTGGGTCCCTGCCACCCAAGTGGGAAAGTCAGCTGGAACTCCTGGCTCCTGGCTTCAGCCTAGCCCAGTCCTGGAGGTGTGGCCACTTGAGGAGTGAACTAGCATATGAAAGGTCTCTTTCTGTCTATCCCCCTCTCTCTGCCATTCTGCCCTTCAAATAAATAAATCTTAAAAAAAAAAAAAAAAAGGAAAACTTTACCCTATCATTTAAAATATCCAGTTTTAAAGTTTTATTTTTGATAACTCAAAAAGATATCTTCAATTTGTCCCTCTATGCCACTTGGTTTAATAATTATAGTTGCAAGACAATTAGGAAGCAAGGAAGAAAACATAAAGTTAATTTCTCGCAATGTAAAAAGCCTCCAATAAGTAAATAGACAAACCCAATCCAATCAAAGCATAGACTGATGATATGAAGAGCAATTCAGAGAGAAGGTTACTACAAACATCCAAAAAACTCTTGAAAAGATGCACAATCTCACTCATGATCGGGAAAAGAAAGGTATTTTTCTTCATTTATCAGAACGGCAAAGTTTTAAGGGACTGGTAATGAGCACAGTTAACTGGAGTACTGGGGGGAAATCAATACCGTTGGTGGCTGAATCCTTTCGGCAGACACAGTCTCAATTTTAAAAGCCAATGTCCTATGACCACCAGCAGCCACACTACCTGATACCTGCAGGGGAGTGTTCAGCACATTAATGCAGAAGAGTGTTCACTGAGGTGAAAAATCAATCACACCATGCTATTTTGCTACAGACCAAGAGCTAGGTTAGTTAACTCACGGCATGTCCAATTGCAGGATATTCTGCCAACAATAAAACCAAGTAGATATGTGTTGGTATGGAAGGAAGTCTATGATACATTGATTGAGAAAAGCCAATCGCAGGAGTGAATACATGGAATTTTCACTTTGGTTACAAAAGGAAACCATGGGACCGGCACTGTGGTGTAGTGGGCTAAGCCTCCACCTGTGGCGCCAGCATCCCATATGAGCACTGGTTTAAGTCCCAGCTGCTCCACTTCCGATTCAGCTCTCTGCTGTGGCCTGGGAAAGCAGTGAAAGACCCTTGCACACAGGTGGGTGAACAGGAAGAAGCTCCTGCCTCCTGGCTTCAGATCAGCTCCGGCCACTGCAGCCATTTGGGGAGTAAACCAGTGGATGGAAGACTCTCTCTGCCTCTCTGTAACTCTGCCTTTTAAATAAATACATCTTCAAGAAAAAAAAAAACTCTACACATTGAAATAAATATACATTCATTCAATCACTTTTAAGTGCACAGAAAAAGACCTAAAAAATTATACACCAAAAAGTGTTAACAGTGGTTATGCCTGGGAGTTAAGAGGTGCAGGACCAAGTAATCCATTCTAAATTTTGTATATTCTTCGAATTGAAATTGCTCAAAGGATCCACTTTGTACACTCCATTTCTTTCCTTCCAAAGAGGCAAACAGCTGAAGGTCTCTTAGAAAGTGTTTGGGGGATGGAGCAGGCAGGCAGGAACGTTGCTGAGAAGAGGCATTTTGGTCCTGGGAAAACTCACTCCAATATTTCATTTTTATGATCAAAGAAACGAGAGTTGAGCTCTGTACCAGTTATAGATCCAACCCATATTCCTGAGAGATACATCTGGAATCCTCCCACATTCCCAAAACTCCTCCTGAAATGCTGCAGAGGACCAGGGGTGCCAAGAGGCTGAGAAGTCAAGGCTAAGGTAACAGGTCCAGGTTTTAATTTCCAATCCTCTTACCTCATCTTCAGGGTCGGGATAAGGTCTCTTACAAATGCAGTATAGTCCAAAAAAGTTGTCATTGTACTTATTGCCAGAATTTACCTTTGCTTTGTCCTAAAAGATAATACTAATTTCAACATACAATATTTTAAATTTTCAACTACAGCTTCATGTACCATAAAATTTACATATTCAACAAATTGCTGCATGAAATTTACCTCATAAGGTGGTTCTTCAACTTTCAAAGTATAAAGAGAAAAAAGTCACTTTTACTAAAAGGATACTTTTTCCAAGACTCAAGGAAAAAAATTAAACTCTCTTTTTGCACCTTTTTCTGTACCAACTGTGGCAAACTCAATACAGAATTAAATAAAGCAGAGACAAGAGTTAATTATGAACATTAATTTTTCAATCGCCTAGAATTTCTGCGTTCTTCTTTATGCTCAGCTGTGATAGCCAAGGCCCCTAGCTTACTAGGAGGCTTAAAAGAGGCAAAGAAATTGTCCAAAACTAGCATCAAAGGAGGAGAAAAGCATGACAATTTCCGCAATGATGACTGAACAGCGTAGCATTCTTGGTAATCATAACTTCTATTAGCCAAAAAACATTTTAAAAGTTCTTTGTGCATCTAGCCCACATTCATTAGTACAAAGCTTTATTTATTCAGGTTTTTAAGGTCAGATCCTTTGTTTTAAAAGCATCACACACACACACACACACACACACAGACTGAGCACACAAAGGCACAGAGGGTCTTTGGCACAGTGAGGATGGCACTTGGAAAGCCTGCATCCCACAGTGGAGTGCCTGGGTTAGGATTTCAGCTCGACCTCCAATTCCAGCTTCCTGCTAATGAACACCCGTGACAGTGGTGCTGCCTCAAGTACTGGATTCCATCACCCACGTGGGAGGAGGCCTGGTCTGAGTTCCAGTCTCCCGGCTTTGGCATGGCCCAGCACCAGCTGTTGCCAGCGTTAGGAGAGTGAACCAGCAGCTGGTATATTGCTGCCTGTGTATGTCTCCCCGCTGCCTTTCAAATAAGAATGTATAACTAACATAAAATCTCAGAGCATAAGCACAATCAACTTCGAAAGACCTGACTCAATTTAAAAAACATTTTCCCTCAAAACTTTTCATGTTAATGATAATCCATATTGTAGACTCTGAACATGCTGTGTAGTTTTCCCAACAAAATAAGAAATGAAAAATACTTTTGCAAGGAATAAAAAGGAAAAACTCCCCGTCTGGAAAACATTTGGCAATTATAAACATCAACTTCTTTAAATGCCTTTATAGTTACAATGCTTAACTTACAGGAAATAATTTGCATTCCAAATTTTTAAACTTGCTGTTTCCACAATCACAACGAAAATTTCTGAAAAAAAGAGGACACTATTTTATTTTTGTTTTGAATCTAATGAAGTACTCTTTAAACTCAAATCATAGCCTCTTTTATTTACGACTCAGTTCTAGAATCTAAAAAGGGGCTTTGCTGTTCATGTATTCAATTTGGAATTTCTCCAAGAATAAAACAATATAGAATTTTAGAACTCTGTAAAATATGCATAAAGACAAACACCTTTATCACACACATACACAAAACAATGGCAGAGAACGATGAGTGGTTTAAGTATGTACTATAATTATATTTTAAACGAGCCTATGGAAAAATTATGTTTATGTTTTATTACATGAACAATTATATTAAATTTCACTAATGCACAACACTTTTGGATGAAAACACAAGATTAAGAAAAAAGTACACTTGGAAAAGAATCTAAACATTTAGAAAGCATTCGGGAACAATCTCTATTTACCTTTTTGTGTACAACTCAAATAGTTTATGACTTCCGTGACATTCATAACTGCAAGCTAGGCAAATTCCTGCTGGTTCTTCTCCCTCTGGGGTGCAGGTACTACAAGCATATAGTGCTTGTCTCTTTACTGAGCCCTGACAGCACCAAAATAAAAAGGAAAAAATGAATTAATGACAGAGCATAGTTACTTAATACCTATACTAGGTTCTGAAACAGAATGAAAATTCCTGTGGGTAAGATATTCCTTTAAAAACCACAGTGACAGCTGAGAAAGTTTATACAACGGAGTTCCAAAACACCGTTGTGTGTTTCATATCTATATTAGTGCTTGTGTTCATCCAATTTTTTCTTAAAGTCAGAGGAAGTATAAATGTGTCAATCACCTGTGAATAGTTTGTTCTGCTTAATCATTTAACATATGAAAATGTCAGAGACAGTAAGTAAGATCATACTTTCAATTTTGGAAAATGATTGTAATTACACCAAGGAGAAAAATCAATGCATGCCAAGACTCTTTGGTTATTAGGAAATGCAGGTTGAAATAGTTAGAGATGTAGGGTCATGATGTCTGCAATCTATTTTCAAATGGTCCAAAAAGAAAGCAAAGAGTATAACACACAAAAGAGATGGGCCAGCATTGTGGGTAAGCCCCTGCCTGCTCCCATATCTGATCTGAGACCCAGCGGCTGCACTTCTGATCCAGCTCCTTGCTAATGCACTAGGAAAACAGTGAAAGATGGCCCCAGGGTTCCCACTCACATGGGAGACCCGGAAGAAACCCTGGGCTCCCGGTTTAGTTATGGCCCAGCCCAAGCAGTTGCTGACACTCATGGAGTGAACCAGTGGATGGAAGGTCTCTCTCTCTCTCATCCTCTCCGTTAACTCTTTCAAATAAAAAAAGAAAAAAAAAAACTTAAAAAAAGGAGAGAAATAAAACAAGTGTGGCAAAATGTTAAGCCACCACTTCAAAGACACCTGCATCTCCTGGCAGAGTGAGTCCTGGGTGCTCTGCTCTGCTCCAGCTCCCTGCCAACGTGCCTGGCAAAGCAGTGGAGGATGGCCCACGTGCCTGCATCCCGGCCATCCACATGGAAGCCACAAATAAAGCTGTGGCCTCTTGGCTTCAGGGCGGCCTAGTAGAGTTGCAGTCACTTAGGGAGTGAACGAACAGATGAAAGATCTCTCTCCGGTCTTTCAAATCTTTTATTTACAAAAAAAAAAATAGTTTCAAAGTAAAAAGCTGGAGGAAAAACGACGAATCTCGTGGCGTCTCCGTGCGATGACCCCCCTCTCAGAGGCGGGAGGGCGGCCCCTCAACGTCAGAATCGTCCTCTGTGGAGCTGGGTGTGGGGACAGGCCTGCACACAGGATTCGTGCAAATTCCCCTATGTTTTACTATAAGAAAAGGAACGGATGAATTTCTGTTTTAGGAAGCTAACTGTATTTCACAAACAGCTGACTTTTGTAAAGACTTAGGATTTTTTTTTTCCTAAGTACTTCTAGCGATGAGCAAAGGTTTAAATGCGAGCCAGCGTCTGGGGCCATCTCTGGGTGCCGGGTTGACCACGGTCAGCTCGGTCCGGTCAGCCAGGACAAGGGGTTTATGAGCTCAGTCCCTACCACGGAACGACTGCCCGGCGCTCACGCCAGCCCCTGCCTGGGTCACCCTCCTCCCACCTTGTCCGTTCCCTCCCGGCCCGCGCCTAGACGTCCATAACGAGGCCAGCACGCACGACATCACGCCCCCTGCGGTCCTGGTCCAGGCCAGGCAGACCCTCTTCCCCGGCCGGGACCACCCGCTGTCCCGGTTCCGGCCTTTTCCCGGCGTGGGGCCCAACGCCGACAGCCGCGGCGAGGAGCCCACCCCAGAGCCAGGGCGGCCTCCGGTGACGGCCCCGCTCCGCACTCCCGGGAGGGGTCCGAGAGGTCGCGGAAACCAGCCGAGGCTGCGAGGGCAGGGGCCGCAGCCCGCGAATCCTGAGGAGCCCGACGTGGCCCCGGGGAGAGGGAGGCCCCCGCGGGACGCGGGCTGCGGAGGGACGGGCAGCTGGGCCTGGCAGCGGGGCGGCCGCCCCGGGGGAGGCGGCAGAGCGGGCAGGACGCGGGAGAGTCGGGCCGGGAACAGGGGGTTCCGCCGGAGCCCCAGGGCAGAGGCCCGGGTCGCGCGCCCACCTGCGAGTAGGAGCACTTCTCCGAGTCGCTGCCGCCCAGGACGGCGCACGCCTCGTTCTCCAACTCCTCGTCCTCCTCGAGTACGTCGACCAACGACACCACGGGCTCCAGCTCCGACTGCCGCCCGGCTGACTCCTCAGCTCCGGCCATCCTCAACTGTCACCTGGACCGCAGCTCGGTCCCGGCGGAGGCGGGAAAAGCGGCCGCGAGGGGCGTAGCCGGAGGAGGCGGGGTCTGAGCGCCAAGAGCCAATCCCTAAGGCGGAAACGAAGGAAGGAGGAGGAGCGACTTCCCACCAACGGAAGTGGCTCGTCTGCCTTCTCCCGCCCGCGCTGGCCGAGGGCTGGCTTCCGCTTCCGGGTCACGCTGCTTTGTGGCGCGCTCTTGAAGCTCCGCGGTCGCCATGGAGTTGGTGGGAGAGTACGTGGGGCCGGACGGGCAGCCGCAGAGGCTGCGGGCGCCGTGTGAGTTGCCGGGTGACGCCGACCCCCTCGAGGGCCTGCTGGCGGGCGCGGCCCAGATGAGGGAGCTGGTGTCCGAGCTCTTGGGCCCGCTGGTGCAGCGGGAGACGCGGGACCGGGTGGCGGCGGCCGGAGACGAGGCCTCGGATGGTGAGCTCTGAGAAGGTGCTGGCGCGCCCGAGGGCCGGCGTGGAGGGACGGGGGCCTTGGGAGGAGGAAAGGGGTGTCTAGAAGTTGTTGGCGCTCGCCGCCCCGTTAGCTGGGCTGCCGGCCGCCTGAGCGTTTCCGCGACCCCCCCCCCCACCACGTTGGGGTCAGGATTTATTTTTCTGTAGAGGAGCTTCAACTACTTGGTTTCCGGTGGTGATAATAAATGTAACACTAATAAAAATAACGTAGCTGTTGGCTCTGATCAGAAATCGAGCGCAGGCGTTACGGACGTGAAGAAAGTGGAGGTCTTGGTCAGTGTAGGCGGGGTGTAAAATGGCGTACCCGCTGGGAAAACCGTGTGCTTCCTCAGAAAGCTCGTGGGAGACGGCGCGGTGTGGCTGCCAGCCCTCCGAGAGGCTCGCGCCGAACCTGGAGACGTCCCCAGCGGCCTTGCGCACAGCTGAGGCGTGGAAGCAAAAGATGGCCAGCAGCTGATCAGAGCCACGAGTAGGCAGGGGTGGCTGCACACAGAGGAGTAGTATTCAGCAGTCAAAAGGAACGAAGCGTTGATACACGCCACAACGTGGCCAAACCTGGACACCATGCAGGGTGAAATACGCCGGCACCAAAGGCTCATGCTGTGTGCCTGTATTTCTCTGAAATGTGCGCCATAGGCAAATCCACAGAGACGGGAGGTGGATCGGCAGCTGCAGGGGCTGAGGGGCCGCGGAGAGGAGCGCTCGCGGGTCGGGGGTCCCTTTTTGGGGTGAAGAAAGTACTCGGGAATTAGATGGTGGTGATGGTTGCACGAGCTACTAACACGCACTGAACTGTACACTCTCAAGAGTAAGTTTTATGGTAAATGACTTAAATCTCTCAAAAGAACGACAGGAAAGTTTAAGGGCTGAAATTCTGCAAATCAGGTTGAAAATATACTTGATTTTATTAATCCTTAAAGTGAAGTGACTCATAACCATTTTAGCTGTGGAGGCGTCTTTCAACCACTGAACGTAATGTCGTACAACAAATATTTATTTTAAAAGGTGGTGATGAAGATGATGCAGAAGATGACAGTGACATTGATAACAGGACTAGTTCAGGTGGACCATCTGCAAAACGGCCAAAGCCATCATCATCGTAACAGTAGCTTTTAGGCGATTTTAAAACTGCTGCTCTGTCCTCATTGTCCCTGACCTTTAAGGAAGACTTGTGCTCTATTTGGAAAGGCATTTGTTTTTCTTTCCCAGGACATTTTTTGCCAAAAAGAATACTGTTTCTACTGCAAAAAGATAAATAAGTGTTTAGAAATGAAGTTTGTTTTCTCAAGTAAGAAATAAAATTCAGGCCATGTAAATAAGATAGAATACTAAATTCAGGCCATGGAACAATAATAGGTTACTTAATAATGTGTAAAACCCTCTAAGAGTTGGCAACTGAATTTTTGCTTTCTGTTTTTGAAACAGCTGTTAAATTGTGATGTCTACATCTTTTAGCTTCTGTTGTACAAAGTGTACAGGTCATGCGTCATGGGCAGTAACATTTCAAGGAACTGGCATGGCAAGTGATGACTATTGGACATTACATGACATGCTGTCAGTTTCTTATAAGTAGAAGGAAAATAAAGTAACAAAAAATACTGAAGTGAAAGAAGAGTCCTTGAGAGGGACCCGTGGAAATTTTGAATTCACACCTACACCGGTTGTAAAGACATCCGAGATGACCCTATTCCGTGGACATGGACTGCTGTTCTGATGTGTCTTGTATCTTGAGAGCCAGATGGCATGTGTTGTTGTGCTCTGCTGTGTTATATGTACAAGGACAAATATAATGCCTTAAGTAAACAATCTGTGTTGACAATAACTTGGATATTTTCTCTCCTTCTGTAGCCGTACTTTGTTTTAACTTAAGGGATTATTAAATCCTTTTCAAAATATATATTCCCAAAATACATGTGAGTGTGTGTTCTTTTCTACTTGTCAGGGGGACTAGAGCATTTTTTGTTCGCCATGCATCTTTCCTGATCAATTTAGATAGCTAAAATGCAGAGAAATCTCATAGCATGTACCTAAGGAATACAAATGCTTGTATTCAGATTTTAGTTTGGAAATAACCTGGAAGTAACTTTTGCAAATTATATCATTTATTTCAGAGATAAATTGAATCTCAGAATAGGTATTTACCCCAGGTGACAGAGCTAACCATTGACAGAGCCGGATTGTATACCTATTTAAATATTGCTATTAAAGTTGTTAAAAAATAGAGAAATTATTAACTTTTGTGATTCACCTTTATTACAGAATAATTTAAATGGATATAGTAGTACTTTGCCAGTTGTGCATTCTGAAGTCTATAGCTTACAAAGTATATGCTATTAGGAAAACTCAATTTACATACCTTTTCATATTCCTTTTTTTCTAGGATTTGTTTATTTGAAAGACAGTTTTTTCTGGTGAGGGGCCATGGCCAGGGGTGGGCCAGGCCAAAGCCAAGAGCCTAGAACTCCATCCAGATCTCCTGCATGCATGACAGGGGCCCAAGTACTTGGACCATCCTCCACTGCCTTCCAAGGTACATTAGCAGGGAGCTGGATCAGAAGTGGAGCAGCTGGGAGACCCACAGGATGCTGGTATCTAAGGCAACCACTTAGCTTGCTGTGCCACAGCGCTGATCCCTCTGCCCTTCATGTTCCTTTTTTTTTTTTTTTTTTTTTTAAGATTTTATTTGACAGAGACCGAGAGAAAGGTCTTTCATCTGCTGGATGGATGCAACGGCTGGAGCTGGGCTGCTCCGAAGCCAGGAGCTTCTGCGGAGTCTCCCATGTGGGTTCTGGGGTCCAAGCATTTGGACCGTCATCCACTGATTTCCCACGCTATAAGCAGAAAGCTGGATCAGAAGAGAAACACCTGGGACACAAACAGCCACCTGTATGGGATGCTGGCACCGCACAGCCTGCTGTGCCACAGTGCCCGCCCCTTGTCTTAGAATGTTTAACTTGGAACATAGGCCTTCTGCTGAGCAGTCCAAGGTAGTCAGAACAATGTCAACTGGAAAAGTTAGAAATGGTGAGCAATCATTTGTTTAGTTTATGGTAATGTTCCCAGGCCTTGCAGAGAGCTGGATCAGAAGTAGAGAAGCCAGTGGGTGAACTGGTGCCCATATGGGATGCCAGCATTGCAGGCAGTGGCTTTACCCACTACGCCACAGCGCTGGCCCCAATAATCTTTTAAAATATGAAACATACAGAATTTATGCAAGATCCATGTTTTTCCTAACAGTTAATGTTGCTTTTATTCACATAAAGAAATACTTATTTTAATAATAAGTGACAAGAACTTTCACCCTTTTGTAATAGGTTGTGTGGTTGCTTGGGTGTGCTATTAGAATTCAGAAAAAAATTTACTTGGAGCAAAAGTAAAGTATGGGAGAAAATCATCTGTGTCATGTGCCCCCGACCACTCCCACCATCTGGCTCAGAGGATTTATGCTTCTGTAGCTCCATGCTTTTCAAATCCTATCTGTCTAGCTCTTCTCATCTTTCAGGTTATTTGAAAGGCAGAGACAGAGAGATCCTCCATCCACTGGTTCACTCCCCAAATGGCTGCAATAGCCATGGCTGAGCCAGGCTGAAGCCAGAAGCCAGGAGCTTCCTCTGGGCCTTTCATGGATGGCAGGGACTCAGGCACCTGGGCTTTCCCAGGCATACCAGCAGGGAGCAGAATTGGAAGTGGGGCAGCCAGGTCTCCAACCAGCCACCATATGAGATACTAGCACTGCAGGCAGGCAGCAGTCCAACCTGCTATGCCACAGTGATCCCCCCCCCCCCCCGGAAACCTTTTCAACTGAGAAGACCTATACTTTTTATGCTTTAATTTCTGTTTTCATTTTATTTGAAAGGCATAGAGACAGACTGATCTTCCATCTGCTGGTTCACTCCCCAAATGCCTACAGCAGCAAGTTTGGCCAGGAGATTTGAACGCAGTCTGGCCTCCCACATAGGTGGCAGGGACCCGAGTTCTGGAGCCGTCTGCTGCTACCTCCAGGGTGCTCTCTAGCAGCAGAAAGTTGGGATTGGAAACAGAGCCAAGGATCAAACCTAGGCGTTGTGTTGGGAGTGCAGGCACTGCAGTTAGCATCTTAACCACGGCACAGACTCCCCTCTGTAGGCCTAGACTTTGGCTCATTGTTTTGTTTTTGTCTTTTAAAGATTAACTTTTATTTGAAAGGCAGAGTTACAGAGAAAAAGACCTGCCGTCTGCTTCCATTAGCAGGGAACGGGATCACAGTGGAGCAGCTGGCATTGCAGGTGCAGCTTAGCCTGCTGTGCCGCAGTGCCAGTCCCCCTTTAAAAAAGAAAAGAAACTGCCGACTGGAGTGCTGGCATCCCATATGAGTGCTGGGCGCCGGTTCAAGTCCCAGCTGCTCCACTTCCAATCCAGCTCCCTGCTAAAGTGCCTGGGGAAGCAGTGGAAGATGGCACAAGTGCCTGGGCCCGTGCCACCTACTTGAGACTCGGATGGAGTTCCTGGCTCCTGGCTTTGGTCTGTCCCAGACCTGGCTGTCGGCAACCATTTGGAGAGAACCAGTGGATGGAAGGTATCTCTCTCTCTCTTTGCCTTTCAAATAAATACATCTTTAAGGGGAAAAAGTGAGGAATTTTGAACATTCTGTAAACAAGGTCAAAATACAAAGAGGCAAACAGTATTTAGTATTTTCAGCACAAATGATTAGGAATTATTTCTTTCTTAGATTTCTCATGTCCTGGTCAGGAAAAAGACAACAAATACATAAAGGATAGGATGAACAGGATCATAGAAAAGAAACACGTGCCTTTTAAGTGAAAAGAATACTTTTACAAAGAAATGAAAATATCACCATGTGATACCGTTTTTCATTTTTAAGACTGAAAGATTAGCCTTGCCCTCTGCTGGCAGCCATTAAGTAAGCCAGGATAGGTGCATGCAAGTCTGTCCCCAAACTGGAGAAAGTAGCCGTCTAATGTGATGCACGCTCTAAGTATCACCAGCTCCCTGCCCCACTCAGCCAAATAAAGTACAGTCTGGAATATAAGACCTAGCATGGTTATGTCACACAGGATCTGTGTGTGCCATGGGAGCCACAAATGCCCAGTTCTTAAGGGTGCAGCCTGTGAAATTAATCAGCTAAAGTTTGCATGAAGCCAAACTGTTGCCAAAGAGCAAGCTGGATGCTGCTGTGGGGCCTTGGAGTCCTAAATTATTACTGGATTGGGGAAGATTCTATATATATATATACATTTTTGAGGTTATCCTCATTGATCTATAACGCTATCAAAATAAATTTTTATTTATTTATTTGAAAGTCAGAGAGAAGGAGAGGTTGGGGGGGGGGGTCTTCCATCTGCTGGTCCACTCCCCTGATGGCTGCAACAGCTGGAGCTGTGCCAATCCGAAGACAGGAGTCAGGAGCTTCTTCCGGGTCTCCCACGTGGGTGCAGGGGCCCAAGGACCTGGGCCATCTTCTATTGCATTCCCAGGCCATAGCAAAGAGCTGGATCAGAAGAGCAGCCGGGACTCGAACCATGGACAGCGCCCATATGGGATGCTGGCGCTGCAGGCAGCTGCTTTACCTGCTATTCCACAGTGCCAGCCCCAAGAAATCTTAATACCTAGTGAATCACCAAGCCAGTCCAGGAGGGAGAACTTGAGGGCTGTCACCTGCAGGCCAAGAGTTATGGCTTTGGGAAGGGTGACAAGTTTCATTCTGACATTGGTGGTTTTCATGAAGCAAAATTAAAGTGCAATAATTTTTTTAAATTTAAATATTTATTTGAAAGGCAGAGAGAAAGAGAGATAGACATCTTCCTTCTGATTCACTCCCACATGCCTGCAAACAGCTGAGGCTGGGCCAGGCCAGTTCTCACATGAATGTCAGGACCCAGTATTTGAGCCATCACTGGCCTCCCAGGAAGGGAGAAGTAAGCTAGAATCAGCAGTACTGGGACCAGCACGGGCACCCCAATATGAGATGCATGAGTCCATGCTGTGCCAAAAGTCTACCCAATGTTTGAAGACTAGATGATAGTGTATCTCGTTTCTAATAAGAAACCTTTTTGTCTTTGCTTTACCTTATTAGGGAGTTCTATATGTTTAAGACATGCTATGTTCTATGATAGATATAAAATGTTTACAAGAAAAAGAAAAGCTGAAAGACTGATAAATATTGACCTGGGAAGAATGCAAGGTCCATAGTATGTTGATGATCACAGTAGAAATTGCTCTAGGGGCTGGCGCTGTAGCGTAGCAGGTAAAGCTGCCACCTGCAGTGCTGGCATCCCATATGAGCCCCGGTTTGAGACACGGCTGCTCCACTTCTGGTCTAGCTCTCTGCAATGGCCTAGGAAAGCAGTCGAAGATGGCCCAAGTCCTTGGGCCCCTGCACCCGAGTGGGGGTCCTAGAGGAAGCTCCTGGTTCCTAGCTTTGGATCAGTACAGCTCCAGCCGTTGCATCCAATTGGGGAGTGAGCCAGCGGATGAAGGAGCTCTTTCTCTCTGCCTCTCCATCTCTCTCTGTGTAACTCTGACTTTCAAATAAATAAATCTTTGTAATAAAAAAAGAACGATACTTCTTAAATACCATGTTTAAAAAATTGCTCTAAGCTCAAAGATGATTGATGATTCTGTTAAAATGTTAAATATACACACTCTGACTCAACAGTGTCACTTCGAGGAATGTATCCTGCAGATAATAACACACATACACAAAGATTATTTTAATAATATTCATTGTGGGTCCGGCACTGTGGCATAGCAAGTTAAGCCACCGTCTACAGCACCAGCATTTCATATGGGTGCCAGTTCAAGTCCCAGCTGCTATACTTCTGATCCAGCTCCCTGCTAATGTGACTGGGAAAGCAGCGGAAGATGGCCCAAGTGCTTGGGCCCCTGCACCCACGTGGAAGACAAAGAAGAAGCTCTTCATTTTGGCCTGGCCATTGTGCCCATCTGGGGACTTAAGCAGTAGATCAAAGATTAATCTCTCTGTCTTTTCCTTTCTGCAACTCTGACTTTCAAATAAATAAATAATAAAAAGAATATTCATTGCAACATTATTCTTAGGTTATAAACCTAAAAATTTATCAGCAGAAAGTCATAAGTAAATAAAAATAGAGGAACATTAGTAGAATATGGGCTAGATGTGCCTGTGATATCTCTGATAGTTCAACGGCCTCTGGGAAGAGGGAAATTTTTCATTATATATCCTTTCATTCTCTGGGCTTTTTTTGTTGTTTTTTGGGGAAAAAAATTTATTTTTACTTATTTTAATTTACCTTGAAAGGAGAGAGAGACAGACAGACATCCTGTATCTGTTGGTTTACTCTCCAGATGTCTGCGGTAATCAGGGCCAGAATCGAGAGCACAGCAGGACTCAGGTCCTCCAGTGTGGACGTGGGCATCATGAAAACTCAGCTTTGTAAGGGCAAGTCAGCCATGGTAACAGCTTTAAAACACTGTCATGTGAGTAATTCAGGGTAAAAAATAACCAACCCAGACTTAAAAGATTCCAAATTTCCCATCCAAATACTTGTCAGAATAGGGAGCAGAGGGGCTGATGCTGTGGCGTAGCAGGTAAAACCTGCTGCCTACAGTGCCAGTACCCATATGGGTGCTGGTTCAAGTCCCAGCTGCTTCTCTTCTGATCCAGCTCTCTGCTATGGCCTGGGAAAGCAGTAGAAGATGGCCAAGTCCTTGGGCCCCTGCACCCGCATGGGAGACCCGGAGGAAGCTCCTGGCTTTGGATCGGCACAGCTCCGGTCATTGTGGCCAGTTGGGGAGTGAACCACTGGATGGAAGACCTTTCTTTGCTTCTCTTTTTATGTATAACTCTTTCAAATAAATAAATAAATCTTAAAAAAAAAAAAATAGGGAGTAGAATGAAACTTTCAGAGAGGTTGGGAATGCAAGGTTAGAAATAAGATGGGGGTGTTTTAAAGGGGGCGAGGGGTGGTGAGAGTAGTATGCCTAGCATACAAAGTGAATTTCACAATGTTGCTGCAGCTATTCCAGTTCTCAGGTGACCTTTGGGACCAGAATTGCTCTATTGAAGACATGGCCCAGGAAACAGTGAATAAGCATCTAGAAGTAAGCGTCTCTTTAAATCTTCTAAAAGGAACAGCTCACATTGGTACAGCAGGCCATTGGGGTAGTTTTGTTTTGTTTTAAGGATTATTTATTTGAAAGGCAGAGTTACAGAGAAAGAGATATTCCGTCCCCTGGTTCACTCCCCAGATGGCCACTGTGGCTGAGCCAGGCAGGAGCCAGGAAGGAGCTTTATACTGGTTTCTCGCATGGGTGCAGGGGCCCAAGTACTTGGCCATCCTTTGCTGCTTTCTCAGGTGCATCAGCAGGAAAATGGATAGGAAGTGAAGCAACCAGGACTCAAAGTGGCACCCATACGGGATGCTGATGTTGCCGGCAGCAGCTTAACCCCTACGCCACAATGCCAGCCCCAGGGTATAGCTTCAAATAGGAATTTACTCTTCACAAAATTTCTGGTGGAGGTAAGAAGTAGCTTCTAGAAACGGTAGATTAAATAAGTGCTTCATGGGTCCAAGACATCGCTCTGAGTACTAGAGTACTGGAATTGTGTGCTGTAGCTGTGGGGATCCTGAGAGCTGATGCGTGTTAGGTGGCTTGGGAGACTAACATGATGACAACTTGAATCCCTCAAGGGCTATGACAACCACTTGAAACCTTGTTTATGAATGTATACGTTTTTTCTCTGCATCAGTAAGGAAACTTCAAGAAAATATTAAAAGAACTATTGACAAAAATGGGGAGGCTCAGTTCAAATCTAGGCCTTAACGAGAATATACCACTGCAAGCTGAAACTGAAGAGCTTAATAATTAAACGAAAACATGACAGATTATTTTATGTAGTTAACAGTAAGTGTTAACTTTTAACCTTTATTCTTTCCAAGTGTGAACTAGGTTCTCTGTCTAGTGAGAAAGAAAAGTGCATTGAACAGGTAAACACTGAGCACCTACTGTGTCCCAAGGCACTCTTCTAGACGGGGCCTACAGCTGTGAACAGACAAATTCCCCAGCCTCATGGAGTTTAGATTCTAACAAAATATATAACGTGATGATAGTGCTGTGGAGAAAGTCAGGAAAGGAGGTTGCTTAGTTTTAAATAGGACAGCCAGGGAGCAGAACTACAGAGATTGATCTTCCCTCACTCCCCCAATGGTACAACAGCCCCGGCTGGGCCAGGCCAAAACCAGGAGCCTGGAGCTCCATCTGTGTTTCCCACACGGGTAGCAGGGTCCTGGCCACTTGGGCCATCTTCCACTGCCTCCCCAGGCACATTAACAGGGAGCTGGATTGGAAGTGGAGCAGCTAGGAGCAGCACTCATTTAGGATGCTGGTATCACAGGCTGCAGCTTAACCCATTGCACCACTTACGCTGGATCAATAAATCTTTATTTAACAAAAAGAATCAAGAAGACTAGAGTGGCTGGAGTCAAGTCAGGAGCAGAGAGACTAGCAGAAAATGAAGTGAAGGTAAAGGGTGGCACTTTATCTGTTTTTTGAGAAGCTACAGGAAGGTTTTTGAGAGAGAGCATTTTAGAAAGATCCCACTGTCGACTGGGTTGATAATAGACTTGTAGGGAACTAAAGGAGTGGATTTCGGTGAGTGGACATCAGCAGCTTGGTTTGGGCAAGATTAAATTTGACAAGCCTGGTAGGACATCTTAGTAGACATATCAGTAGGCAGTCGCATATTCAAGTCTAGAGCACAGGAGAGAGGTGCAAGAGAAAAATGGGGTATTTAAAGTCATGAGCTGGGATGAGATCACCAAAGGAGTATCAGGGCTGGTGCTGTGCAGCAGGTTAGACTGCCATCTGTAGCACCAGCATCCCTTATGGGTGCCAGTTCAAGTCTCTGCTACTCCACTTGTGATTCAGCTCCCTGTTGATTTGCCTGGGAAAGCAGCGGAGGATGGCCCAAGTACTTGGGCCCTTGCACCCACGTGAGAGACCCGGATAAAGCTCTTGGCTTCATCTTGGCCCAGCCTCGCAGTTGTGGCCATGGAGAGTGAACCAGCAGATGGAAGATTTCTGTCTGTCCCTCTCTAGCTCTGCCTTTCAAATAAGTAAAATAAATCTTTTAAAAAAAAAAATCAGTTCTTCAGTCAGATTAGCTACATCTAAAGGGCTCCTTTCACATGGTTAGTGGCTGCTGATTGGACAGCACAGATGGGAGAACGTTTTCATCATTCTTGGAGTTCTGTTGAACGAAGCTGTTCCAGAAGCCGACTGAAGAAAGTACCTCAAGGATGGGGAATAGCAGAAATGGCACATAATTAAGGGAACTTGGACTTGACCACTGGATTTCATTATTATTTAAGTGATAATGACTTGTTGCTAGAACAGTTTTGGTAGAGTAGGGAGCAAAGCCTAGAGGACTTGCAGTGAGAAGCACGTACAGGTGACTAGAGATTTACAGTTGGAATGGCTGCTGGGGTGAGCTTACAGCAGATTATTTGTTGAAGCTACTTCAAAGATAAACACAACTCTCAGGACGAACATGAGTTCTTAGTAAATAATACATAAACAGCACAAGCCAGTGATTCTCAACCCTAATAGAATCACTTGAAGAGCTTCCGAAACATAATTTCCTGGACCCACCCCCAGAGATAGACATAATTGGATGGGAGGGGACGCTGGCTTGGTTGATGTCTGAGTTTTGCCTTGTTTATTTCCTTAGGTAATTCTAATGTACAGCTGTTTCCTTGTCTTCGTACAAGAAATAATTCAGGCGTGAGACAGGGAGTAAGTGGAAAGCAAATAGCAAGGTTTATTAGGGCAGGGACATCCGTAAGAACGGATGGGCACCTCCCCAGACAGAACCTGAGAGAGAGCGCCCAGTCGCTCAGACTGGGGGAGAGCGGGGTTACATGGTTGAGTGGAGAGAGTACACCTGGGCAGGCAGGCGAGCGACTCAGCAGAGAGGCAGAGGGCTGAGCGCGCAGTCCGGTTGAGGCCGGGGGTTTTTAAGGGGATTGCTCTTGCCTTTCCACATCTCCTCCTGGAGCTTTTTGGATGTAAATACTAAAAATTCCTTTCTGAGTTTTCCCCCTGAAGTTATCAGCTAGGGGGAAGCCTGGCTGGAGCCGCCCCGGTTAGAAGAAGGGTGAGGGGGACCCCCGGAAGATCAGGATCCCGGGCAGGATGTTTGAAGTACAGATACTGGGCTGTACCTGGAAGTTTATCAGGCAGAAGAGGCAGGGGCCCCCACCTGGCAGGTTATTGGGTAGAAAGGGCAGGGCAGGATGTTTCAAGTGCAGATACTGGGCTGCCCCTGGAAGGTTATCGGGATGACTTTGAGATGTCTCCTTAGGCCTTTGTCACACACACATAAGCTCATATCTGACTTCCTGCCTAACATAGCCACAGTTCAGGTCTCATTCTTTGCCTTATATCAAAACATAAATGCAAGCTATGGTCCCAAGTTAAATGCAGCTTGCATGTTGAGGAATTTACAAAGCAAAGGTACCTACTTGATGGAAAAACGAGCCATACAGTATGTAGTACCACTGTTAGACTGAGACTGCCAAGTCCACCCAGGACATCAACACTAGATAATCATAACAAAAAAGACTAAACACTACCACGATGAACAAATACACCAGTTTACTTTATGGGGCAGTTCCTCACATAGGAGCACGTTATGACTTAACTTCCTCAAAGAAAATTTTTGTTATTTGTCAAACTTCTGGAGCAAAGTCAAATTCTCAACCTAAGAGAATCACATTTTTATTTTAAAATTGTTAGCGTCTTTCAAACTAGAAACTTTATGTGGTGACTGAAGTTCCATGAAGCAGATGTTTCTGTAGTTATCTGGTCCCTATATTGGCAAATTATTTAAAAGGCAGAGTCAAGGGGAGAGAAACAGAAATCTCCTATCCACTGCCTCACCACCCAAATGCCCACAACAGCCAAGGCTGGGCCAAGCCAAAGTCAGAAGCCAGGAATTCAGTGCAGGTCCCCTACACAGGTGGCAGAGATCCAACGCTGCTCCCTCCAGGGTGTGCCTGAATAGGAAGCCAGAATGGAGAGCAAAGCTGGGATCTGAACCCATGTCTCAGACATGAGGTCAAACGGTGGCTTAACCACCCCTATATTGGGACCTCTGAAGAAATATCTGGCATGTTTCAGTGAAAAACAGTTAACAAGGTTACTTCACTTCAGGTGCAGTTTCAAATAAAGTGAATTATCAAATCATTGTGGCTATAGCTCCCTTATCTCTGGAAGCAAATATTTACCAGTTAAGGATTTTTACATTTGCCATTTATCTTGCTATATAATTCTATGTTCACCACTTCTTGTATTGTGATGTGAATATGAAATAAATGACCACCTTGTGTTATACACAAGCTTCCTCTCCATTATCTTCCTCATCTAAGAGCTGAGCCATGGGGCTGGCACTGTGGCATAGAAGGTAAAGCCGCCACCTGCAGCCTACCATATGGGCGCCGGTTGGAGTCCCAGCTTCTGATCCAGCTCGTTGTTGGTATGCCTGGGAAAGCAGCAGAAGATGGCGCAGGTCCTTGGGCCCCTGCACCCACATGGGAGACCTGGAGGAAGCTCCAGGTTCCTGGCTTCAGATGGGCCCAGCTCCAGCCATTGTGGCCATTTGGGAAGTAAACCAGTGGATGGAAGACCTCTCTCTGCCTCTTTGTAGCGCTCCCTTTCAAATAAATAAATCTTAAGTAAAATAAATAAGAGGGGCCAGTGCTGTGGCGCAGTAGGTTAATCCTCCGCCTGCAGCACTGGCATCTCACATGGGCGCCGGTTCTAGTCCCAGCTGCTCCTCTTCCAATCCAGCTCTCTGCTGTGGGCTGGGAAAGCAGTAGAGGATGGCCCAATTCCTTGGGCCCCTGCACCCACATGGGAGACTTGGAAGAAGCTCCTGGCTTCGGATCGGCGCAGCTGCGGCCTTTGTGGCCATTTGGGGAGTGAACCAACGGAAGGAAGACCTTTCTCTGTCTCTCCCTCTCACTGTCTGTAACTCAACCTCTCAAATAAATAAAATAAATCTTTAAAAAAAATAAGAGCTGAAATATTAGAAAAATATGTATTTCTCCTTTTCCTCTTTGTCAAAAGAATGTTTTGAACTAGTTATTAAATAACCATAAAGAAACTAGGGATAATGTACAACTTGGATAAGTAATTCCTAAATAATCAAAAAAGACTAGCCTTAGATAATCTGAAATTTGGTTATTAAATTTGGGAATAATACACTAATCCTACTCTATTTTAGTGTTCTACTATTGAAGCAATATGATTTTGAAAGATAGAAATGGGCTGAACATTTACTTAACCAAATTCCAAAATCCTAAATTTGAGGTATAAAAATAAAACCTACTGCAATAAAAAATTGCTCAAATCAGAGTAAGTTCTAGTGTTCAGAATACAGGGGGGCTATTTTGGTGCACAAAAATGTGCTACATACTGCATAAAGAACTGGAGGGGAGGGGTGGGGAGGTGGGGTTCTGATGGCCTTATCTGATCTGCTTACACTGTGTCCCATGAAGATGTACCTGTGTTACTTATTACCTATTAAGGAAAAAGAAATTACTCTTTCCTAACGGACAAGTTCACCAAACCTTGTATTACATCAAGCATTTATAAAATACATAAAAATAATTGAAATAATTTTCTTCAATCGTTTCCAGATTATCACTGCCTCAAGGCTGTGAAATTAGAAACTGCCCAGTGATTTTCCTCAAATCATCCTTTTTTTAAAGAAGCAGTAGAGGCCGGCGCTGTGGCTCAATAAGCTAATCCTCCGCCTTGCGGCGCCGGCACACCGGGTTCTAGTCCCGGTCGGGGCGCCAGATTCTGTCCCGCTTGCCCCTCTTCCAGGCCAGCTCTCTGCTGTGGCCGGGAAGTGCAGAGGAGGATGGCCCAAGTGCTTGGGCCCTGCACCCTATGGGAGACCAGGAGAAGCATCTGGCTCCTGCCATCGGATCAGCGCGGTGCACCGGCCGCAGCGTGCCAGAAAGACCTTTCTCTCTCTCTCTGTCCACTCTGCCTGTAAAAAAAAAAAAAAAAGCAGCAGCAGTAGAGTGGAATGATAAAGAGCTGGCGCTCTAAAGCCAGACATCCTAGGTTCAGATCCACTTACTTGCTGTGTGACCATGGACAGATAATTCCTATTTGCTTCAGGTTTTCTTGTCTGGAAAGTGGCACCTGTATCAGTACAATGTGTGCCTCATACCACTACCATGAAGAACGAATGTAACTCACTCTAAAGTCACCTGCAGCATGCGTACTAAGTACTCAAAAGATGCAACTGATCTGTCATCCGACCCTCAGAGAAGTGCATGTCTGGCGCCTGCTGCCTGTCTGGCAGATCATAACCAGATCTTTGGAGAAAATAAGAGAGGCAAGGCCGGCGTCGTGGCTCACTTGGTTAATCCTCTGCCTGCGGAGCCGGCATCCCATGTGGGTCCCGGGTTCTAGTCCCGGCTGCTCCTCTTCCAGTCCAGCTCTCTGCTGTGGCCTGGGAAGGCAGTGGAGGATGGCCCAAGTGCTAGGGCCCTGCACCCGCATGGGAGACCAGGAAGAGGCACCTGGCTCCTGGCTTTGGATCGGCGCAGTGCCGTCCGTAGTGGCCATTTGGGGAGTGAACCAACAAAGGAAGACCTTTCTGTCTGTCTCTAACTCTGTCAAATAAATTTAAAAGTAATAATAAAGAAAATTAAGGGAGGCAAATGATATTTAACTGGAGAAGGCTTGATCCTGCTGTTTGTGAACTATAAGGCACCTGCCTGATCTCTTTAAGTTTGCTATAGAATGCTCAGCCTTCCCTTCTGGTCAAATCAGGTGTAGCAAAAAGGTGAAGCTGCTAAGAAACTTTCAGTCAGTTCTACAAATGGAGAAAAACCTTTCTCGGTAATATTGCCGTTTCCATTCTTTGGCATGACCAGGCCAGCAGTGTCCTGTGCTGATGTGAGAAGCCTACAGCTCAGTGGTTAGGAGTCGTGGCATCGAGGTGCCTGCTATTAGTTGGGTGACCTTTGGCAGACTGCTTAACACCTCTACCTCAGTTTCCTTATCTGTCGAAATCTGCCTGATTGTTTCATGGAGTCATGAGAACTACACGAGTTAATTCTTAGAACAGGGATTAGGCCGGCGCTGCAGCTCACTTGGCTAATCCTCCGCCTGTGGCGCCTGCACCCCAGGTTCTAGTCCTGGTTGCCCCTCTTCCAGGCCAGCTCTCTGCTGTGGCCCGGGAGTGCAGTGGAGGATGGCCCAAGTGCTTGGGCCCTGCACCCGCATAGGAGACCAGAAGGAAGTGCCTGGCTCCTGGCTTCGGATCAGCGCAGCATGCCGGCCGCAGTGCGCCAGCCGTAGCAGCCATTTGGGGGGTGAACCAGCAGAAGGAAGACCTTTCTGTCTGTCTCTCTCACTGTCCACTCTGCCTGTCCAAAAAAAAGGGGGGGCGGGGATTAAAGCTGTATCAAATGTTTCCTGATATTAATGATGTAACTACTTAATAAAAGTGTATCTTGATTCTCCCAGGAGATAAAAATGCCTAGTAATTTCCACTGTGGTTATTTGCCTTGGTACCCTGGCACTACACACAAGGTAATACAAATGCCAAGGCGGAGGTACACAGATGACATCTCCACGCGATTTACCGATTGCCTAAAAGACCAGACCTTACTCCAGAATGGAGAAGCTGCCCGACGAGGACACGCACGGTATCTAGAGGGACACAGGCTCTGGTAAGGAAGGACGTGGACAGAATCACCTGGGAGCAGTACTGCAAGGGGAAAGCAGTTCAGGCAGTATTCTCATCAACCTCCTCCTCTTGGCCTCGATATAAGTTAACGTCTTCCTTTCACTGAGTCCCTTCCCAAGGAGTTTTTTAAACTGACAGCATTAATGATTTAGCTAGCCGTTACCAAGAACAAACTGTGCTCACCAAGACAGCCGTCACCTCAGTAATTTTATGTGAGTGTTTCCTACTGATAGCATAAACAGTTGGCCTAGCTACAACAGGACAAACTGTTTTTTTAAGTTTGAGAAATTGTAAAGCAAGCCAAGTAGTTGTATAAAATTTAAATTTTATGACCATGTTTGGACCTTTTATACACGTAACACAATGGAAACGTTTATATTCATTTTTTCCCCTAAAGGAACATTTTCTGAATCATCACTATGTTGTACAGCAGAATAGAAATATAAGCTCAGGTGCTTATTCAAGTTTCTAAAGAATGCAAATAACAGACACAATTTCACCTCCAAAAATCTGAAGTCGTCAACATGATTTTGTTGTACTGTGTCTCCGGCTTTACCTAAAAAGCCATTATTACTCAGATACAGCCCTCCAGTCACATTTCCTTAAAAACCCGCTGCCCGCCACAACTTCCTGAGATCTGCGAGAACTGCAGCCTGCGGTCAGACTCCATGAAGTACCGGCAGTTCCGGAACAAGGACAGCGACTACGTGTCGATCAGTTGCAGTCTGCTGATCTGATTAGACGCCTTGACAAACGCCTGGTGGCGATTGCAGATCACTGCCAGGCATATGGGGATGATGCAGTAGCCCACCGTCTTGGGGTCGGCTCTTGTGCAGGAGTACAGGAACAAAAACATCTGTAAGTAGGGGACCAGGAAAATAACCGTCCACAACCAAAAGGGCAGCGAGAGCAACCGCGCTTTCAAGGAATGTGTCCATGTGGTCCCTTGCAGGGGCTCCTCGGGGTGCTGCTGAGTGTGCTCCAGGGCCAGCCTGTTGTACGTCTCGTTGATCTCAAAGACGTAGTGGAAGGCCGCCGCGCTCGCCAGCAGGTACAGCCCCACTCCAATCCACCCCATCCGCTGGCGGAAGTTCATCATTCTCCATGCTCTGTGCCTTCAAACCAAACAAACAAGCAGTCAGCGCTGGCCGAGCTGTGACGGCAGCTACTCCGCATTATCTGATTGCCTTCCAGAGTCCTAGAATAGCCGCACCTAACACTGTAAGAGTTCGCGTACATTTAGTAAGAGGTGGCGGCGGCTTACAGGTGGTTTCATGCAAGTTACAGGCAAGCAAGGAACATGGTTGCAGGACACATCGAGTTCTGCTTTTTACGTGACTCCCACAAGACAGAGGTCATCAGATCCCACTTAAATAAATCGGTATACCTGCCCTTCGAAACTGCACTTAAGCTAGCCTCCTCCGGGACACTGCGCTTGTCCAGGCTCTACTCGGGCCGGCGCCGCGCCCCGTCAACACTTACAGTGGTCCCGGGAATCTTCCTGGAGCCAGAGAACCACTCAGTTCTGAGGACTCGGCCGGCTTCGGCATCTCCGAGGCAGCCGCCGCAGAAATCCCTGGGCCGCCCGCTCGGAGAAGGCGAGCGCCGCCAGCCCGAAGCACAACTCGGTGTAAGCGCGGCGTGGGCACAGCGGTCACGCGGCCCCTGGCGCCGCCGCGGGAGCCCCGGCCCGGCGGGGAGGCTCCCGCCCCTGCCGCGCCGCAGGCAGGGCTGCGCCGGGCCCGGGCCTCGCCGCCGTGCAGCGCGACAGCCCCGCGCCCGCCGGCCGAACCTGCCAGCAAAGGCGACCAGCCCCCCGGTCTCACCTTCCTGTCCCGAGCGGCCCGCCCGCCCGCCGTCCCGGATGCCGCCGCAGTCGGGGCTTCCGGCTCGAGCCGGAAGCGCTCGCGCCCCGCCCCGCAGGGCCTGCCCCCTGGTGACGTCAGGGAGCCCCGACGGCCGGCTCACCTGCCGGCGCGAGCGAGCTCCAGACGGCCGAAGTGGGACCCGAGCCGAGGCTGCGGCCCGGCCCCCGGCGTCGGCCTCCGTCGGGCTTGGCGGCCTTTGCGGTTGGCATTCTCGGCCCTGGAGCCCCGTCGCCTTCTCGCCCCATCGATCTCTCCTCGTGCGCCGCAGGAACGCCGCGGTCCGCCATCGATCGCCGCCTCGCGCGGCCTCCGGCTGTCCAGCCTGGCCCTCGGCACACGGACGCAGACCAGAGCTCTGGGTCCACGGTGAGTCTGCTGGGGACGCCAGAGGCGGAGAGGAGACCGTGGCTGCTGGACCTGCGCACGTCGCCGAGACCCGCCTGGGCCACATCTGCGCCCCGAGCCCATTGGAGCTTCAGTCGTATCTCGGGCACCATGGCGAGGCTCCTGGGAGACTGGTGCGGGGTGGGCGCGGGCCCTGCAGAGCGCTGCCGGCTGCGCCGGACCCCTCGGGGCACAGGCTGCTTGGGAGGGTGCTCGGGAGGCCTGAGGACGGGGAGGGAGCCGCAGTGGGCATGCTGGGAGGAAGCCCCGGCCCAGAATTGTTTTAGAAAAACTTATTTACTTGAAAGTGATTTTTATAAGGATTTACTTATTTATTTGAAAGTCAGAGTTACAGCGAGAGATGGAGAGACAAGAAGAGAGATGTTCCACCCATCAGCTGGTTCACTCCCTAAATGGCCGCAACAACCAAGGCTGGCACAGGCCGGGGCCAGGAGCTGGGAGCTTCATCCGGGTCTCCCAAGTGGGTGCGGGGACCCAAGTGCGTGGGCCATCCTCCGCTGCCTTCCCAGGCACGTTAGCAGGGAGCCGGATCAGAAGTGGAGCCGCCGCGACCAGAACCGGTGGTAGGCAGTGGCTTAACCTGATATGCTGCAGCCCCGCCCCCAGACAGTGAATCTTCAAGCAGACTAAATGAGTTTCTGGAGAGAAGGATGTGACCGTGGGTGAGCGGACCAGAGCTCTTGGGTATGGAAATGACCCCCTTGCTGTGGACGAGGACATGACCCCAGAAGCGGGGCGCCTCTCTTGGCACAGGCGTTGGATGAGGCTCTTCAGCCTGCCCTGCCGTACATGAAATACAAAAGGCTGAGAATGTTCTCGGTCAGGGACCCTCCAGAACCAGGGGAGGAAGAATTTGAGCCGTGATGCCCCATACTGCCCAGATGTTGGAGACATGGCTGGTGTCAAATGCAGAGAAGAGAGCCTTGGAGGCCCAGCACCGGGTAAAGAACCCTTGATTAAAGCCCCCAGTGCCTCCTGGCTCAAGTCAGCGTTTGGGGAGCTGGGGCTCGTCTTGTGTCCTAGGTCTGGAGCCTCCATTATGGCTGGTGCAGAGAGGAGCCCTTGAGAAAGATGGTGTCAGGCCCGTGAGAGGCCGGCGCAGCCCCTGGCCTGTGGCAGTTATCACACTGACAACGGAAGGGGAGAAGGCCCATCTGCAGGCAGCACCTGGCCTGAATCCCAGGGCACTGGGAAGGGGCACCTGGCAGTGAACAGAGTGAAGGTAGAGCAGTTCACATACGCCAGGGACAGACGTTCACCAACCCCGCCTGGTGCTGCAGATCGCTCTTCTGTGCTGTTCTTAACATAAACCCTTGTCCTCAGGTCTCCTAAATGTGTCGTGCACAGGAAGGAGGTTGTCTGCGTGGCTGTTTATATTCACCCCGTGAATGCTTTCTGTCATGCAGCATTGTACAGGTTTATCACTTGCACGTGTGTGGTGACCTGAGGCCAGACGGCGCTCAGGTGCGTATTCTGAGCAGAGCTCGTTGAGGAGTCAGCTGTCGGATAACAGGTGCAGTGTGGCGGGTCACACGTGATCGCGGGCCATCAGTAGTTTTTAGGGGTGCCTTGCCCCACATTTGATGGTGAGGGTCACCGTCAGTGGTTAAGATATTTATTATTTTCTTCATGAGTCAGAACTATATTCTGTCTAATCAAAACAAAAGGCAGTCGACAGACGTGGTGCAGTGGGTTAAGCCACAGCTTGGGACACCCACTTCCCACAAGAGTGCCGGTTCAAGTCCTGGCACTGACTGATCCAGCTTCCTGCTAATGCACCTGGGAAGGCGGCAGGTGGTGGCTCAAGCAGGGTTCCTGTCACCCACGTGGGAGACCCAGATGGAGATCTGGCTCCTGGCTTCAGTGTAGCCTGGCCCAGCACAGGCTGTTGCGGGCATCTGGGCAGTGAACCAGTGAATTGAAGATCTTCGTCTCTCTGTCTCTTTCTCTCCATGTCTTTGTCAGAATTGAATGCCGAGGTTGACAAATTTGCAACTTCCTTTTTTAACCCCACATTTCTGATCTGTGTCATTGACGCGTGTGGTTCTGAATTTCATTTTCATGGTTGTTATAAATTATAGTGTGAAGTTATAAAATTTAAAAATGATAATACAATGACTTCTTTTCTCTGTTTTGCTTATATCAGGATTCCAGGAGGGATATCATTTGAACAAAGGGTTCCTTAAGCATGAATCTGGAAACCACTGGACGCACAGAGACTTCGTCCTCTGGACTCGTTCCTCCTGTGGCCCGTGGACAGAAAGTCGTCTTCTAGGTGAAACGGCAGGAGGGACCGCAGAAGCAGTAACAGAGCAGCATGAAGCCAGACAGGACTCAGGTCCGTGCAGGCAGCAGGTCAGACGCGTAGTGTGCTCAGTTAGGGCAGAGAAGGAGAGACGTGCAGGGTGCTGGCCAGTGCACGGCAAACTGGACTGAAGGCGCTCCCGTCACCTCTCCCATAATGCTCTTGCTAAGAATTCTGCTTTAAAGGAAAATGTAGTTCCATGATGGTGAAAATGGACAGAGAAATTAGGGAAACTTGTGCAAGGTGAAACAGCTTGAAAGTAGCTGGGCCAGAATCCTGTCCTCCGTCTTCCTCCAGGGTCCTTATCCCCGAGACAAGAACCAGGCCATCCTAAGGGTAGCTGTACCCAGAGCCTCACGAGGCGAGACGTTGTTGGTGCTCCACCCCACATGCCCCGTATGCACCAGACTACCTTGCTCGGAATCAGCGAGCCCCCTGCAGACTGCACATGCTGGCAGTGGGACATAGGACAGCCCGGAAGTCCCAGGGACGTGAGAGGGTGGTGTGAGTCAGTCCTCAAAAAGGAAGGCAAGTGGCGTGGGTGTTGGGTGCGACACTTTTTTTTTTTTTGACAGAGAGAAAGGTCTTCCTTCCGTTGGTTCACCCCCCCAAATGGCCACTACGGCAGGCCCTGTGCCGATCCGAAGCCAGGAGCCAGGTGCTTCCTCCTGGTCTCCCACGCAGGTGCAGGGCCCAAGCACTTGGGCCATCCTCCACTGCCTTCCCAGGCCACAGCAGAGAGCTGGACTGGAAGAGGAGCAACCGGGACTAGAACCCGGCATCCATATGGGATGCCGGCGCCACAGGCGGAGGATTAGCCAAGTGAGCCACAGCGGCGGCCCGGGTGCAACACTTAAGACTGCTTGGGGCCGGCGCCACGGCTCACTAGGCTAATCCTCTGCCTTACAGCGCCGGCACACCAGGTTCTAGTCCCGGTCTGGGTGCCAGATTCTGTCCCAGTTGCCCCTCTTCCAGGCCAGCTCTCTGCTGTGGCCCGGAGTGCAGTGGAGGATGGCCCAAGTGCTTGGGCCCTGCACCCCATGGGAGACCAGGAGAAGTATCTGGCTCCTGCCATCGGATCAGCGCGGTGCGCCGGCCGCACTGCGCCAGCCACGGTGGCCATTGGAGGGTGAACCAACGGCAAAGGAAGACCTTTCTCTCTCTCTCTCTCACTGTCCACTCTGCCTGTCAAAAAAAAAAAAAAAAAAAAAAAAACCGTTTGGGGTGCCCACCCCCTGTTGGAGTACCCAGTCCTAGTCCTGGCTCTTAGCTTCCATCTAATGTACACCCTGGTAGCCCGTGCAGGATCAAGTTCTTGGGTCCCCGCTATCCACATGGGAGACCCAGAATGAGATCGGGCTACTCCTGTTGCAGGCATTTGGGGAGTGAACGAGCTAAAGGGAGATCACTCTGTGTCTCTGTCTCTGCCTTTCAAATAAATAAAAATTTTGGCAAAAAGAGTGAAAGTGATAGCACGAAGAAAGCTTGAAGACTGTTGAAAGGTAGGAGAATGTCTAATAAAAAGAACATTTTATTTTATTTTTTAATATTTATTTATTTGAAAAGCAGAGTTAGAGGTAAAGACAGAGAGAAAAATCTTCCATTTACTGATTCACTCCCCAAATGGCGACAATGGCTGGCACTGCCCCGATCTGAAGCCAGGAGCTTCTTTGGGTTTCCCACTTGGGTACAGGGGCCCAAGCACCTGGGCCATCTTCTGCTGCTTTCCCAGGCCATAGCAGAGAGCTGGGTCGGAAGTGGAGCAGCCACGTCTCAAACCGGCGCCCGTATGGGATGCCAGCACTGCAGGCGGCAGCTTTACCTGTTCGCCACAGCCCCAGCCCCCTCATTTGATTTTAGATTCAAAAGCATCGTGTCTCTGTTAGGACTAAGTGTCACGACTGCATTCTTTGTAAGCTCTTCCACCGGAAAGCTTGAGGACATGGACTTTGGATAGACTGAAAGGCGTGAGTCTACTGTTTAGAGCTTGCAAGTCGCCGTCACACAGGTGGGTCATTTGTTAGAAGTGGCAAGGGCTGTGTTTCGCTGATGTGCAGATGCGAGTGCACACACAGGCTCCTGCAGATGTACTCAGGGCAGTGAGAATGGCTGACATTGGCCGCTGGACGCCTTTAGTCCCACAACAGCCTGGCTGTCTGTTCCCAGTTTACGCAGGAGACGCACAGAGAAGTAACTTGCCCGGAGTTTCACGGCCAGCAGGGGCAGGGCAGGGGTCCGCCCCTCAGGCTGTCTGTGCTGCCTTGTCAGGGACTCACAGAAACTCGTCAGGAACAGGCTGTTCTGTCCTCCCTCACGTGTGAGAACTTGAGATTCAGAGAGATTGGACGGGGGAGAGACACTGGTCTGATTCTGCAGAGCTTTTGACGGCCTGCCATGCATCTGGTAGACAGTACATTACAAAGGAAGGAAGGAGGAAAGAAAGAAATGCCGGGTTAGCATAGCTGTTAGGGTGCTGCTTGGGGTTCCTGGGTTCCTGTCCAGGCTCTACTGGGACTCCAGCTTCCCGCACACGCGTGGGACTCCAGCTTCCCGCACACGCGTGGGACTCCAGCTTCCTGCACACGCACCCCGGGAGAGGCAGCAGGTGAAGGCTCAGGCGACTGAGTTGCCCCTCCTGGCTTCTGACACCTGGGGAGTGGAGCAGCAGATGGATAACCCCCTCACCCCAAATGTAACAGAAAAAAAGGGGGAGCCAGCCAGAAAACCCCTCCAGGCAAAAGCCATGACACTTTGAGCTACAAAATACAACCCAAAGTAGAAAGTGAGTGTGGGCTCGTGCCCACGTCAAGTAAGTGCCTGTGGACAAAGAGACTGGAAGACTCCCCACAGGAGGTGTGCCCTCCCTTCCCCCACTGCAGGCAGAACGTGGCGACGTGGAGAAACCCGGCAGATACCTTGTGTGCAGGCGGGCCGTGGTGGTTCGTGCTGAGGGCGTGGGTCTCATGGATGTGACAGCAAGGACATTTCACTCCTGGTGTTCTTCCTCCAGACCCTCAGTGCCAGGCTAATACGAGAAAGACACCAGAATCCAACTTGAGGGACATTGCACAAAGTCGCCGACTAGCATTCTGAATACCGTGGAGATCACAAACAAGAAGCCTGGGAGGCCACAGAGCAGCAGAGATCCGACACAGTAGCAGACGGGAACAGTGAAAGGGCGTGAGTGGAGAGTGAGGTCCAGAAACAGGCGCTTCACAGCTACGTGTCAGTGTCCGCTTCCTGGGGGAGGTCAGCGTACCGCGGGACGGTGAGATGTTACAGGGAGAGGAGGTGGTTGGATGGAACTGTAGTGGAAAACTATTAGAGGAAAACATGGAATTCATGCAAGTCTAAAACTCTTCTAAGCTGAAGTGCTCCATGAAATGCATGTGCAAGTTCACACGTCTACAAGGAGATCATCGGCAGGGAAGCAGTGAACTGTGCTGTCGTGGGGCACCTCCTAATCGTGGTTATTCATCGGAGCACCACTAGAGGGCGATGAGCACTCGGGCCAGACCCCAGCCAAGCCAAAACACGAGCGATCCTTTTTTTATTATTATTTGTTTATTTTCACTTTGAAAGGCCATGAGACAGAGAAAGACAGAAACAATGAGAGATCTTCCATCTGCTGGCTCATCCCCCAAATGCCAGCAGCATCTGGAGATGTGTCAGGCTAAAGCCGGGAGCCAGGAGCTCAATCCAGGTCTCCTGTGTGAGTGGCAGGCACCCAAGTACCTGAGCCGCCATCTACTTCCTGGTGTGCATGATAGCAGGAGCTGGAACCGCGTGGAGCCAGGACTTGAACCAAGGCGTTCTGGTACGGGGTGCAGTCGTCTCAAGCAGCGTCTAAACCACTGTGCCAACTGCCTACCCCAGGGACTGATTTTTTTTAAAGATTTATTCATTTATTTGAAAGGGCTACACAGAGAGAGAAGGAGAGGCAGAGAGAGAAGTCTTCCATCTGCTGGCTCACTCCCCATTGACCACAATGCCTGGAGCTGCACTGATCTGAAGACAGGAGCTCCATCCGGGTCTCCCAGAGTGCTGGATCGGAAGTGGAGCAGCTGGGATTTGAACCGGTGCCCATATGGGCACCAGCACTGCAGACGGCGGCTTTACCTGCTACACCACAGCTCTGGCCCCAAAAGGCATCTTCTCTGCCTACACCTAACACTTGGAAAACTACTCAAGTCTTTGTGTCAAAAAGTACTGAAGTGCTCACTCAATCTGAGACAATGATTTCCCCCTGGGCCCATGAGACTTCTAGAATCTTCTAGTTATCAGACTTCTGGCCTTTACAAATGAACTGATCCCAGTCTGCACAGGTGACAGGATCCTCAGTGATCCCCTTCACTCCCAGCCTGAGGGTCTCACAAAACTGTAAACCAGATCAACTTCTGCAAGTCTCACGTCAAAGAGAATGAAAGTCAGGTTTCAAGTGCTACTGAGGGGGCCAGCGCTGTGGCGCAGCGGGTTAACTCCCTAGCCTGATGCGCCTGCATCCCATATGGGTGCCGGTTCTAGTCCCAGCTGCTCCTCTTCCTATCCAGCCCTCTGCTGTGGCCTGGGAAAGCAGCAGAAGATGGCCCAAGTCCTTGGACCCCTGAACCCACGTGGGAGACCCAGAAGAACCTCCTGGCTCCTGGCTTTGGATTGGCACAGCTCTGGCCGTTGCGACCATCTGGGGAGTGAACCAGCGGATGGAGGGTCTCTGTCTCTGTCTCTACCTCTCTCTGTAACTCTTTCAAATAAATAAAATAAAATCTTAAAAAAAAATAAAGTTGCTACTGAGGTGCCATAGATTCTTCAGACACTGCTGCCAGTCAGCCTGTTTTTTATTTATGGAAAGGCAGAGAGAAGAAGAAGAGAGACAGATTTTCCATATGCTGATTCATTTCCCAAATGCCTGAGAACTTAATCCAGGTCTCCCATATGGGTGGCAGGCACCCAACTACTTGAGCCCCACCTGCAGGGTGTGCATTAGCATGAAGGTGGAATCAGGAGCAGAGCTGGGCTCGAACCCAGGCACTCTGGTGTGGGATGCGGGTGTCCCAAGTGGTGTCTTAACTGATACCCCAGGCGCCTGCCCCTTAATTCCACTTTTAGAAGCATTAAGTTTTCTTATGTACATAGGGAGTACCACACAGACTGGGTGAGTATATAAAATAAGTGCAATTAATTAATGATTATTTTTACTAATTGAGCGTGAAATAATCATGTGCATCACTAAGAGGTAGGCTGGGAATCAGGCTAGGGCCTAAAATCTTAGAATTTGGGAGAGGCAAATGAAACGTACAGAAGGTGAGTGGCCTTGCTCAAGGAAACACAGCGGGGCCACCACTGTGGCACAGCGGGTTAAAGCCCCAGCCTGGCATCCTATATGGGCACAGGTTTGAGTCCCAGCTGCTCCACTTCCGATCTAGCTGCCTGCTAATGGGCCTGGGAAAGCAGTGGAGGACAGCCCAAGTCCTTGGGCCTCTACACCCAAGTGGGAGAAGCTCCTGACTTCAGAATGGCTCAGCTCTGGCTGTTACGGCCATTTGGGGAGTGAACCAGCGGATGGAAGACCTCTGTGTCTGTCTTTACCTCTCTCCTTAACTCTTTCAAATAAATAAAAAATACATATTTAAAAAACATAAAAATATACACAGCAAGGTAGGGACAGAATCCAAACCTGAACCTCTAAGCCTGCCCCTGTCCTGCTTTATGACCCAAGGACAGGCACTCACTTCCTCTTAGTCTCCTTTCCTGCAAAATCCATGCTCTCTTTTGGCCCTAAAACTGACTCAGAAGATTCTTCTAAACATCTTTATTTTAACATCTTTAATCAATAAGCTGACTTTAGTGTCTTAACATGCCCTTTTTTAAAGATTTATTTATTTATTTATTGAGTCAGAGATCTTCCATCCAGTGGTTCACTCCCCCACGTGCCTGCAACCAGCACTGGGCACAGCCAAAATCACGAGTCAGGAGCTTCACCAAGATCTCTCTTGGCCGGTGCCATGGCTCACTAGGCTAATCCTCCGCCTGCGGCGCCAGCACACCGGGTTCTAGTCCTGGTCGGGGCACCGGATTCTGTCCCGGTTGCTCCTCTTCCAGTCCAGCTCTCTGCTGTGTGGCCCAGGAAGGCAGTAGAGGATGGCCCAAGTGCTTGGGTCCTGCACCCGCATGGGAGACCAGGAGAAGCACCTGGCTCCTGGCTTCGGATCGGCACAGCGCCGGCTATAGCAGCCATTTGGGGGGGTGAACCAATGGAAGGAAGACCTTTCTCTGTCTCTCTCTTTCACTGTCTAACTCTGCCTGTCAAAAAAATAAAAAAACTATGGGGAGCTGGCGCTGTGGCTCAGCAGGTTAAAGCCCCAGCCTGTAGTGCCAGCATTCCATATGGGCACTGGTTCAAATCCCAGCTGCTCCACTTCTGATCCAGCTCTGTGAAAATGTGCTCAGGAAAGCAGGAGGAGAGGACCCAAGTTCTTGGACCCTGCACCCACACAGGAGACTGGGAGGAAGCTCCTGGTCCCTGGCTTTAGATTGGCTCAGTTCCAGCTGTTGTGGCCATTTGAAGAGTGAACCAGAGGTTGAAAGACCTCTCTCTCTCTCTCTCTCTCCTTCTACCTCTCTCTGTAACTTTGTCTTCCAAATAAATAAATCTTTAAAAAAAATCATGGAAAATGTATATTAATTCCATTTTACCGTCATCTTAGAATTGCACCTATGACATACATGAAATCTGTTCTTTTTCTATTAATAAAATGATACGGATGCCTGCGTTCCATGTCAGAGTGAGTGCCTGGGTTCAAGCCCCAGCTCCACTCCTGATTCCAGCTTCCTGCTGACGCACACTCGGGCTCAGTGATGGGCTGGTGGTCATGTCCATGCCTCCTCGGGTGGGAGACCTGACCTGAGGTCCTGGCTCCCAGCTTCTGCTATTGTAGGTGTTAGGCTAGTGAACCCCTGGGGAGAAGATCCCTCCCTCTCCCTCTGTCCCTCCCTCCCCCTCCCCTCCCTCTCTCTCCCTCCTTCTCCTCCTCCCTCCCTCCCTCTCCTCTCCCTCCCTCTCTCCCTCTGTGTGTGTGTGTGTGTGTGTGTCTGTGTCTCTTCGACTCCTTTTAAAATAAATAAAAATTTTTAACATCCATTTCCCACAAACTTCTTGAAGTATCCTTGTATTCCTTTCCCTAACTTCACCAGGAAACCAATGCTTGAATAGGTAAAGTGGTTTCTTTGAAGTCTCACAGCTGGAAGCTACCAAGCTCTGTCTGGGTCCAGAGCCTCTACCTTGAGCATTGTGTTTGGGGACCTCCAAGAGGGTCTGGGCCCTGAACCCCACAGCAGGGCTCCAAGAGCAGGCATGAGGAGATGAGTATGATCTCTGATGAGCTGTTTCTGACCATGTAACCTAAGCCCATAGCCAAGGGCAAGTGTGTACCGTAGTGGTTAAGATGCCCGTGTCTCACACTGGAGTACCTGGGTTCCATTCCTGGCTCTGGCTCCAGACTCCAGCTTCCTGCCAGCACAGACCTGGTAGGCAGCCATGATGGCTCAGGTAATTGGGTTCCGGCCTTCTTGGGAGAAACCTGCATTGCATTCCTGGATCCTGGCTTTGCCTGGTCCAGACACTGCACTGCAGGCACTGGGGGATGGGGTGGGAGCTCTCTCTGTCTGTCTCCATCTCTCTGCTTCTCAAATAATTTCCTTTTTATCTTTTAAGTTTTTTTACTGGGGCCGGCACTGTGGCTCACTCGGTTAATCCTCCCCCTGTAGCACTGGCATCCCATATGGGCACCGGCTTCTAGTCCCGGTTGCCCCTCTTCCAGTCCAGCTCTCTGCTGTGGCCCGGGAGTGCAGGGGAGGATGGCCCAAGTGCTTGGACCCCTGCCACCCATGTGGGAGATCCCAATGGAGTTCCTGGCTCCTAGCTCAGCCCGGGCTGTTGCAACCATTTGGAGAGTAAATCAGGTGATGGGAGATCTCTCTCTCTGTTTCTCCCAGTCTCTCTCTGACTTTCAAGTAAATAAATAAATAAACCTTAAATTAAGAAAGCAACACTCTGAGGTCCCTCCCAGCACTCATCGACCCCTCCTTCCTGACCCATTGTACAGAAGCTTGCAGGCCCCTCCCTGGGCCTCAGTTTCCCCAGGTGGACACAGGGTCATGATGCTGTTACCCTCGGGGCTCTGTGAGGACCCGGGGACGCGCAGGGGACGTGCTGCCCCTGTCACGCAGTACGTGAGCTCTCAGTAACTAACTGTTGTCTTCTTCACCGCTGCGGTGCGATAAATTAACCTGGAACTTCGGGCTGCAAACAGCGTTTGCTTAACAGCTACGAACTCACGGATCCTCCAGGTGGGGAACCGGGGAGCCGCTTAGCTTAGACTCAGACTGCTACGGAAGTCAGGGCCAGGGCCAGCGCCAGGGCCAGCGCCAGGGCCAGCGCCAGGGCCAGCGCCAGGGCCAGGGCCAGGGCCAGCGCCAGGGCCAGCGCCAGGGCCAGCGCCAGCGCCAGGCCGTCTCCTGCAAGTTCCTCTTCCAAGCTCACCCACGGGGGCCTCTGTGGGGCGGCCTGGTGACAGGGAAATAGGGGGCCCGTGAGCGAACACCCAAGACAGACGCCCTGCCTTTTATGTGGTATCAGAAGCGACATCCCGTTACTCGTGGCATCCTCTGGTCTCCCAGGCAAGCCAGCCCAGACCCCAGGGAGGAGCGGAGGGCACCCTGTGGACCATCCTGCCGGCGGCCCTGACGGCTGCTGTTAGTTTCCATTTGCAGATCAGGAGCTTCTCCTTGTATTACTTCCATTTTACGTATTAATTCCTTGTTAGAAGCGAGTTAAAACAGAAATCCCCCTTCCGGTTCTCGTCGCTGCTGTAGTCCTCCCCTGCGTCAGAGCAGTGAGCTCAGGTTCCCTCCTGGTCGGTGAAAGGCGCTGCAGGCCCTCGGGCTCCACAGCCACCGCGGACTGCTGTGGGCAGTAAATGCCCCGCTGTGTCAGACTCCGGAGTCCCTTCTGAAGGCCCTTTAAGGAGAAGCAGTAACGCAGGCGGCCCGGGCCCTGCCTCCTGGGGAGTGGGCAGCAGGCTCCTCTAAGGGACCACACCCTCGGCAGCACAAGGGCTTTACAAAAGCAGGTGCCTTTTGTCTAGCGTACTCCATTTATGGAAACACACCCCCAGAAACCGAGGAAGAAGGTTCACAAAGAGTCAGTTAAAGTCATGTTTCATTATGGTGCTTTTTATAATTGTGAAAAATTGGAAGCACAAATACCCAATAATAAGTAATAGATTGGGTCAGTTATTTATCATCTAAAGGAATACGAACTCTCGGGCTGGCGCTGTGGCATAGAAGGTAAAGCCACCTCCTGCAACGCAGCATCCCATCTGGGCGCTGGTTCGAATCCTGGCTGCTTCACTTCTGATCCAGCTCCCTGCTAATGACCTGGGAAAACAGCAGAAGATGGCCCAAGTGTTTGGGCCCCTGCACCCACATGGGAGACCTAGAGGGAGCTGTTATGGCCATTTGGGGACTGGGGATGGAAGATTCTCCCTCTCTCTCTCTCTTTCTTTCTCTCTCTCTCTCTCTCTCTTCCCCTCTTTCTTTCCTTCTTTCCCTCTGTAACTCTGCCTTTCACATAAATAAATAAATCTTTTTTTAAAAAAGAGAAATAAACTCTGTAGCCATATTTTAAGACGGCAGTGGTTGAAGCATGTGTGGTTACTATCTTTGTAGGTGAAAATTAATTGAACTTTGGTAATTTCCTATGGTTCAACCTAATAGAAGGGTATGTTTTTGGTATTCAAACAGGTCTACACCCTACCCTTGGGTAAATGAAGCCGCGTACAACATTTACAGAACAGTTGGGAGACATGAAAGTTCACTGGTAAAGGACAGAATTCTGGAAGAGCACAGACCAAAAAACATCAGCATGAGTTATCTTTGGGTGGTGGAATTATAGGCAATGCTATCCTTTTTTTTTTTTTAATTGATGTTCCAGTTTCTCTCCAATGAATGTGTCCTAGTCATGTAATGTTTACCTATTTTTGAATAAATAAGATAAACCATGAGCAATAAACCACAAGAAGCCAGCCCCACGCTGTTGTTTTTTATTGGTAATTACTAATATATTAAGTGAAGTGGGAGCTGGGCAGGTGCCATCCTAGCCAGCAGGAGAGAATTCAGGAGACTGGCCCAGCCTGGGACACACAAGGGACTGTGACGTTTTCGCTAAGTGACAAACCCATACTGGAGCTCAGCAGAGACCAGAGAAACTAAAGGAATGTGCACTCCCTCCAGATGACTGCTGGACACCTGCCTTTTTCCACAGATCAACAGCCTCAGGGTTTTTACTTATTTAAAAGGCAGAGAAACAAAGAGAGAGACAAATAAAGGTTTCTCATCTGCTGGTTCATTTCCCAAAAGCTCACAATACCTGCAGCTGGGAACTGGGTCTCTCATGTGGGAGGCCGGGACCCAAGTCCTGGAGCCGTCGCCTGCTGCCTCCGGGGTGCTCAGTAGCGGAAGCTGGAGTCAGGAGCCCAGGCGCTCCGATACGCAATGTGCGTGTCCAAGCATTTTTAACTGCGGCACCAGACAGCCACCTGCTCACCCCGTTTTCGTATGAGGATTCTCCCCGGGGACCTAGCTGTCCCGTCCTTCCTGGGGCTCAGTGCAGAGGTGGGCCTGTGACCTGGGCCATCTAGATCTACCCACTTGCTATTGAACTGTAACTCCTCAATCAGAGCTTTACTTTCCTGGCACTGGCTCATATTGCCTGGCTATTCCCACTTTATTGTTATTCTCCTCTTAGTCACAACTGTGTTACCTGTTTCTGCCTAACTCTTCCGAAACTTAGAGGCATAAAACTTAAAGGCATCTGTTATCACTCATGGTTTCTTTGGCCTGGGAACTCAGACTGGGCTCCATGCAGAGGGCTGGTCTTCGCTGCCTGTCTGGGTCCTCAGCTGTATGACGCTAGGGTGGGAGAGGGGTGGGCGGGTGAGCTGGAATCGCACGGAGGCTCAGGGCTTACTTGTCTGCCGCTGATGCTGCGTCTCCTCAGGGTCCAGCCGGAACACAGGGTTGATAATTGTTATTATTATCCATCATTCAAGAGAAAAATAGCGGGAGAGCTCCCACCTGCTAGTTCACCCCAACTGCCCATAGCAGCTGTGGGAGTGCCGAGGCTGGGAGCCCGCAACTGAAGCTGGGTCTGCCATGTGTGTCGCAGGACCCCACTACTTGAGTTATCACCGCGGCCCACCAGGGCCTGCACTGTCCGGAAGCTGTCACCGGGAGCTGGAGTGAGCCAGCAAATGGATGATTCCTCTCTCTCTCTCTCTCTCTCTCTCTCTGACTCTGTCTTTCAATATTATTAAATATTAATATAAATCTTAAAAAATATAAATAAATCTTAATACATATATAAATCTTAAAAAAGGAGTGAACAGATAGAAGATCTCTTTCTCTGCCTTTCAAGTAAAATAAATAAGCACATACATTTTTTAGAGATATATTTATTTATTTATTTGAAAGTCAGAGTTACACAGAGAGAGGAGAGGCAGAGAGAGAGAGGTCTTCCATCCGATGGCTCACTCCCCAGTTGGCCACAACAGCCAGAGCTGTGCCGATCGAAGCCAGAAGCTTCTTTCAGGTCTCCCACGCGGGTGCAGGGGCCCAAGGACTTGGGCCATCTTCTACTGCTTTCCCAGGCCACAGCAGAGAGCTGGATCGGAAGTGGAGCAGCCGGGTCTCGAACTGGTGCCCATATGGGTTGCTGGCGCCTCAAGACAGGGCGTTAACCCACTGCACCACAGTGCCAGCCCCTAAAATTTTTTAAATAAAAAGTATCTGGGAGGCTATGTGTAGGGTCTATGCAACTACCACAGCGTTTTATACAAGGGACTTGAGCATCCAGCATTTCGGTCCCCACTGGGGGTCCTAGAGCCCGTCCCCCATGGGTCCCGAGAGACAGCCGTAAGCCAGGAAGTCTCCAGGAGTCCAGCAGCAGCTGTGCCCTTGTCATGATCTGGCCTCAGCCGTCGGCAGCTTTCCTCCCGAGCTCCCGCGGGTTCCTGGCTGGGCTGTCACGAGGGCCCTCCCATGCTCAGGTTTGAGGAAGGGACAAAGATTCTGCTGTGTCACATGGAGAGACGAGCACACGGCCGGCACAAACGCATGACTGGAAAATACGGTCTGGCTGGCTGGCCGATCACGCGTCGTCATTGCTCCTGGGGTACGGATTCCAGGTTTCTGTCTGTCTCACTTGCAGCTTGTTTTTGTTTTCACGTTCCGTCCCCAGAACCACCCCCAGGTAAGGCCCATGGAGCCTTACGCCCCTGACAGGACGTCACAGGAGTGGTTTTCCCATCTTGTCCCATCCAGGGGGAGCCCTGCGTCCCTGCCTTTTCCCGCACGTTTGGTTGCCTTTCGTGTTGGAAGCCTGAGAAAATGTGTAGTTGGTTCTCAGAGGGGTGCTGATCATTAGCCGTCGAGTCCCATCTTTTTATATATATATATTTTATTTGAGAGACAGAGTTACAGACCGAGAGAGAGAGAGAGAGAGAGAGAGAGAGAGAGATCTTCATTCACTGGTTCACTCCCCAGTTGGCTGCAATGGCCAGAGCTGGGCTGATCTGAAGCCAGGAGCCAGCAGCTTCTTTCAGGTCTCCCACGTGGGTGCAGGGGCCCAAGGACTTGGGCCGTCTTCCATTGCTTTCCCAGGCCATAGCACAGAGCTGGACTGGAAGAGGAGCAGCTGGGACTCGAACTGGCACCCCTATGGGATGCTGGTGCCACAGGCAGAGGCTTAGCCTACTACACCATAGCACCGGCCCTGATTCCCATCTTGAAGTGGGTGTGGGAGCTGTCTTCTTGGGTGGAGCTGGAGGCCTGGAGGGGGTTCCTCCACAGCGTGGCACGATGGCAGGGAAACTTTTGGGTTAGGGGACCCCCAAATGTCAGGTCACGGAGGCCTTTGCTCCAGGCTGCTGAGTTCCTCTTGGGCAGCAGTCCTTTGGCCTCCTGCCCAGGCGCTCAGAGCCTGACTGCTCCCGTCCCAGGAGCCAGATTCCAGTCTCGAGGCAGTGACGCAGCCGTGGAAGCAGAGCCTCGGTCAGGGCCTCAGCCACGCCCCGCACCGTGCCTGGCTCCCCAGAGTCGGCAGCAGCTCTGGCTCAAGTCCAATTTGTGCACGGAATCCAGCCCCCTTCTCCAGCCGGGCTGGGCCACACGGGGTAGGGGGCTCCGGTGTCCCTGCTCCTGACACGCAGCTTTGGTGGCCGCTGCCATTCGGTGGCTTGTGGTCCCATCACTCACCCGGAGGGCCTCTTCGAATCTCTCTCTGCCCATCTTCGCGTGGCCTTCTCCTCGGTGTCTGTGTCACAGGCCCCTCCCCCTCCCCCGTGTGACTGCACTGGGGCCGGTCAGGACAACCTTGTCTGAGGAGCCTTGGCTTCATGGCATCTGCAGCACCCACAGGTTCCTGAGATGAGGACCTGAGGTCTCGGGGCCCGCGCGGCACCCACCACCCCTCCCCTTAGTCCCACTGTGCGTCCAAGCCTGCTGCCGCCCCTGATGTTCGCGGAGGGACTGGCTGTCCCTGGCAGCCTCCTCTAAGGTCTTCCCTTCAGGACCGGTCTCCCCACGGTGTGCTGACGTCTCTGCTCAGCAGTCAGTGCACCCCCTTCCCCTTGGTCCCACACACGCACACTTGTAGCCCCCAGCTGGCATTTCAGATGAGTTTCAGGTGGAGACAAACACCTATATTCAAAATACAGAATTTAGGGGCGAGCATTTGGCCTAGCGGTTAAGACACCTGCATACCACATCGAAGTACCGGGGTTCAAACCCAAGTCTGGCCCCTGACTCCAGCTTCCAGCGAATGTAGACCCTGGGAGGTGGCAGTGACGGCTCAAGTGACTGGGCTCCTGCCCCCCACGTGGGAGTCCAGGCTCCTGCTCCAGCCCTGGCCTGTCCCCTGCCATTGCGGGCATGTGGGGAGTGAGCCAGTGGATGGGAGCTCTCTCTCTACATTACACACACACACACCCACATTCACACACACTGTGTGTGTGTGTACATATAGGCAAATTACACCACTTAACCAAATGTCTCTGTATGCTTTAAATATTTTTATGAATAACTCTATTGCTTATTCCAATGGTTGAGCTTTTATGTGCTTGTTTTCAAAATATTCTCATAGTAAGAGCAAGTACACAGGCCACCTCTCACCCAAAAGCAGTGGTTAAAATTGGAGACTCCCATGACAGTATCTTTTTTATAAGTGTTTTTTTTTTTTTTTGAAAGATTTTATTTTATTTGAAAGACAGAGTTACAGAGAGAGGTAGAAACAGAGAGAGAGAGGTCTTCCATCCACTGGTTCACTTCCCAGATGGGTCTCCCACACAGTTGCAGGGGCCCAAGGACCTGGGCCATCTTCTACTGCTTTCCCAGGCCATAGCAGAGAGCTAGATCAGAAGAGGAGCAGCTGGGACTAGAACCGGTGCCCATATAGGATGCCAGTGCTTCGGGCCAGGGCTTTAACCAGCTGCACCACAGCGCTGGCCCCGTGATGGTATTTTTAAAGCATATTCCAAAATCCTGGGCTTTCTGTCCCACAGCAGCCAGTAGCATCTGAAACAGAGTTTTTCGAGGTGCACCCGTTTTTTCACCCAAGTGTCTTGAGCAACCCTTTCCAGGCAACGTTATCTTTGGATCAGATGGGCTCTCGGAGAAAGCCGTGACCCAGAATATCCCATTCCTTCCACAGAGGCCACAGCGCCCTGGGGACACCCTTGCTGCATTTCCTAAAGCTCATGCATTTTAAGAATCAGGCAGAGCCGCCGGCGCCACGGCTCACTAGGCTAATCCTCCGCCTTGCGGCGCCGGCACACCGGGTTCTAGTCCCGGTCGGGGCGCCGGATTCTGTCCCAGTTGCCCCTCTTCCAGGCCAGCTCTCTGCTGTGGCCCGGGAGTGCAGTGGAGGATGGCCCAAGTGCTTGGGCCCTGCACCACATGGGAGACCAGGAGAAGCACCTGGCTCCTGCCATCGGATCAGCGCGGTGCGCCGGCCGCAGCACGCTGGCTGCAGCGGCCATTGGAGGGTGAACCAACGGCAAAGGAAGACCTTTCTGTCTCTCTCTCACTGTCCACTCTGCCTGTCAAAAAAAAAAAAAAAAATCAAGCAGGAACCCTTCCCTGGAACTGTCACTTCAGAACATGACTGGAGCGTGCTGGAGAACAGGAAATGGATCTTCTCTTAGGGTAAGAAGGGAGCGTCTGTACCCCCTTCCTACACAAATAGTTAAGGATTTTCCACTGCGTTCCGTTTTCCAGGGCTACTGTGACCAAGTACCGCAAACTGAGGGCTGAGGACAGAAACGTGTTATCTGCCTTCTGGAGGCCAGACGTCTGGAGTCGAGGTGTCAGTGTGCTCTGGGGAAGGCTCTGTTCTCCGCCTCCCTCCCAGCTTCCTGGGGCTGCCAGCAACCCTGGGCATTTCTTGGCCTGCAGACCGACCTATCGCTTCAATCTCTGCCCCTGTCCTCACGTGGCCTGCTCCCTGTGTATCTCTCCGCCTCTCTGTTTTCTTTTCTTATAAGGACTTCAGCTGTTGGATGAGGGCCCACCCGAGTCCAGTATGGCCTTATTTTTAACTATTCACATCTGCAGAAGCCCTACTTCCAAATAAGGTTACATTCTGAGGCACTGGGTAGAAATGGATTCCTGGAGGACGCTGTTCAAGCCAGTACACCCACTCCATCACTCACCCCACGAGTCTGGTTGGGACACGTCTCCCTCTCTGGTGCTACAAGATGTGTGACCTGGGCTTGAGTGACAAGGTGCAGCCACAGAGGACTTTGTGTCTGGAGCAAGGGGTCCAAAGACACAGGTGAAGAGAGAGTCTTGAAGCTGACGTATGTATTTGTCAGCTTTCAATGGAGTCGCACACACCCCTCACATCTGAGTGGCTTCTGAACCCAAGTCATGCACTTCTTGATCCCAGCTCTCGGTGGTGGCTGGAGCGTGGGCTGCCTGTGCTCTGACATCGGGGGTCCAGGTGCACGCCCTGGGTCTCCCTCCAGAAGCCAGGCTGAAGGAGCAGCCTGCTTCCTGGGACGTGCCCTCCGTGCAGGCTGGCAGGAGGGCCAGGGCAGGGTGCTTCTCCAGCCCTCTGCTCAGAACTGGCGCACTCGGCCCAGGTTCTGCTGGTCTGCACAGGTCGCATGGCCAAGCCCAAAATCAACAGAAGGGGCTGGGGCGGTGTGGAGAGGGGCAAGAGGCCCCACCGCAGGCAAGCACAGAGTGGGAGGGGCACGCGGAGTCCCTCCTGGAAAAGGATAGACCCTAGACCCTGTCACACCATGACACCAACTTGCAGGTGCGGGGGGCGGTCGTGTCCTGATGAGGCTGGATCTAGGCTGTGGTCCTGGCTCAATTTCTCATGTAGGTTCTCAAACCAGATGCCCGACAGCCATCGCTAAGTTCCTTTTTGGCTTCAGTGGGCCATAGTCGGCTCTGTGGCTTGCAGCTAAGAGATCTGGAGATGTGTGCTGTTGGCTTCTTTCTGGCCTTACAAAGGGCCTGTGTCCCCCAGCCCCAAGCCCATCGTCGGCAAAGCACGTTCCAGACTTCTCGGCCAGCTGGCCTTCAGGTCAGCCCACGTGCTGAAGGCCGAGCAGGAGAGGGGGCGCCTGTCCTGCTGCAGGCGCACCTGGCTGTGCTGTGTTAGCAGCAGCAGCTGGCCCCGGCCTCCAGATTCCGCCGGCGTCTCAGACCCTGCCCCACGCCCTCTCACATGGCCAGCAGCAGCTCTCCTTGGGTTTTCACTGTCCCAGACTAGAGGCCCAGCTAAGTACAGCTCCGAGGCTGCCCTGGCCACTTGGGGCTCTTGGGGTCCTGGTGGCTTTACGAGGCCACACTTTGTACTCCGACAGGACGAACACAGTCTGGTTCATCACTGGGAAATCCCTGTAGAGAACCCGACTCCCTCCTGTGTGTCAACAACCAAGGTAGGGTCTGTTTCCAGAGTCTCCCAGCCAGAGGCTGGGCAGAAGCTGCAGGGGCGCCAGCCCTCGAAGGCGCCTCCCAGAGCCCTTCCCTGTAACCAGGCCACACAATAGCCCTACTCTCTTTTCTTCCCTGATGGCCCAATAAAACTGGACACGAAGTCATTGCCCATTGAAAAACTGGTTTCTCCCTTCCGGAGGGCTGGGAGACTCACCCTTCAGGCGCTACTGCAAAGAGAAGGGAGAATTTGCACCTGGGTGTGCCCGGGGCCGAGCAGCGAGGGCGGGAGAGAGACTTCCCTCCCTGGGCTGGGCTGAATCCGAGCAAGGCAGGGAAGACCAGAGAGACGCGCGAAACTGTCCAACTTCCACATTTCACCAGTTCCTATTCTGCCTCAGCTGTTAAACTCAAATAAACTTAAAAAGAAACAAAGAAGTCATGAACTTTTTTTTTTTTTTTTTTTTTTTTTTTTTTACAGGCAGAGTGGACAGTGAGAGAGAGAGACAGAGAGAAAGGTCTTCCTTTGCCGTTGGTTCACCCTCCAGTGGTCTCCGTGGCCGGCGCATCGCGCTGATCCGAAGGCAGGAGCCTGGTGCTTCTCCTGGTCTCCCATGGGGTGCAGGGCCCAAGTACTTGGGCCATCCTCCACTGCACTCCTGGGCCACAGCAGAGAGCTGGCCTGGAAGAGGGGCAACCGGGACAGAATCTGGTGCCCTGACCAGGACTAGAACCCGGTGTACCGGCGCCACAAGGCGGAGGATCAGCCTATTGAGCTGCGGCATTGGCCAGAAGTCATGAACTTTAACCACATGAAACCAGCCTGTTGGATAATACTCCACCAAAACCAAATCACTGAAGTGTCCGTATGGGTCTCAATGCAGAAGAGATATATTTTCAATTTGATTTTTCTCTCCCTTTTTTTCTTTTTTTCATAATGTATCATTATTTGAGTCATTGGCATTATCACTATCGGTGCTTTTCCTGGGCTTTGAATAATGACCTCCTTTATAAGCACCTGCCCAGTATTGTAATGAGTGAATCGATCCAGTGATGCACACCCCCAATATAACAGAGAAGGATCTAAATAGCACTGAATGAAACTTCGCCGTTATTTATTTCCTGCCGCACCTGCTGCAGACTGTGGTGAAGTTGGAAGGGAAAGAGGTGGGACCACACAACTCTCCGTCTTTCCGTGTCCAGCCCTGGTGAAGCGTGTGTCTTTGATGACGCCGCACACGGGTCCGTCTGCCGTGAACACAGCCTTCGCCCAGCGGAGAAGCAGGTGCTGGAATCATGCAGCAGCAGCCCTGGGTTCCGGGCGACCTGCCTTGTGATTTGGAAACGCAAACACAGCATCCTAAACGTCTGGTAGCTCCCGCAGACCCACAGGAATGCGTCCGCAAGGCTCAGTTGGAAAAGCGCTGCTCCAGGTGACCTGGGGAGGGGATGAGGCTGAAAAGAGGTTGCTTGGGGGCCATGAGCACAGCTCCGGGAGGTGTCCACTGTGACCAGCAAAGCCAACTTGAGACAACCGGGATGGGTGGGAGAAGGAGGGCGAGGGCTGTGGCGGGGCTGTGGTGTGAGTGTGTCCCCCGGCAGCGTGGTCCCCAGTGTGGTGATGCCATGAGGGGCCTTTAAGGAGCGAGCGTTTGGTCCTGTGGTGAAGACGCCAGCCAGGGCCTCTCCGCCCCACATCCATGTGCCTGATCCAGCTTACTCTCAGTGTGGACCTGGGAGGCAGCAGGTGGGAGACCCTCTCTCCCAGCGTCAGCCGCGCCCAGGGCTAGCCACTGCAGGCACTGGGGATGTGAGCTCTCTTTCTGCCTCTCAATAGCACTTTTTCCTTTCAAAGAGGTGGAACATGGTGCAGAGTGGCTGGGGGTGGGTGGGGGCTGTACTCTGAAGGGATTAAGACAGCTCTGGCAGGCCCTTGGCTGAGTTCTCCCTAGAGCAAGTTGTCAAAGAGCCCCTTTCTGCTCGCTGGCTTCCTTCTCTCTTGTATGAGCTCCCGCCAGGTTCTACAAAGAGATTTATTGGATTTATTTATTTGAAAGGCAGAGTTACAGAGAGAGAGGGAGAGAGAGAGAGAGAGAGAGAGATCTTCCATCTGCTGGTTCACTCCCCAAATGCCCACAACAGCCCAGGCTGGGCCCGGCTGAAGCCAGGAGTTCAGAAATCAATCCAGGTCTCCTACATGGGTGGCAGGGACCCAACTACTCGAATTAGCAACTGTTCTCTCCCAGGATACTTGCTAGCAGGAAGCTGGACAAAAAGCAGAGGAGGTGGCGAGATAGGTTACTCTTCCACCTGCAAGGCCGGCATCCCATATGGGTGCCTGTTCATGTCCCGGCTGCTCACTTAGGATCCAGCTCCCCGCTAATGAGCCTGGGGAAACAGCAGAAGATGGCCCAAGAGCTTGGGCCCCTGCACATGTGTGGGAGACCTGGAAGACGCTCCTGGCTCCTGGCTTCTATCTGGCCCAGCCTCGCCCATTTTGGCCATTTGGGGAGTGACCTGGAAGATGGAAGACCTCTCTCTCTCTCTCTCTCTCTCTCTCTCTCTCTCTCTCTGCCTTTCAAATAAATAAAACAAATCTTTAAAAAAAAAAAAAGGAGCGGAAGTAGAGGAGGTGAAACACCAATCAGGCACTCACAGGAAGCCAATGTCCAAACAGCGTCAACCACTTCACCAAATGCCCACCCTCCCACTTATTTTTTTTGAGGTACACATAAATTTCTTTCATTCTCTCTCTTTTTTTAGATTTGTATTTATTTATTTATTTGCAAGTCAGAATTACAGAGAGAGAGGGAGAGACAGGGAGAGAGATCTTGCATCTGCTGACTCACTTCCCAGAAGGCCACGACAGCCAGCGCTGGGCCAGGTTTCCCGTGTGAGTGACAGGTCCAAGCACTTGGGCCAACTTCTGCTGGGCCAACTTCCCCAGGCCATTAGCAAGGAGCTGGATCGGAAGTGGAGCAGCCGGGACCCAAAGCAGCACCCATACGGGATGCTGGCATCACAGGCAGCAGCTTTGCCCACCATGCCACAGTGCCGGCCCTGTATTTTTACTCTTATATAGAGGTGTGGTAATGATAAAAGTGCAATTACTGGGCTTTGCTTTTTTTTAAGCAGTGCTGTGACAAAGAGCACTTCCTCTGAGGTTCAGTGCACATCAGGTGCTGACACTGGAACATGTATTTTGGAGAGTCTGTCTGCATTCATTCATTTCCAGATTTTAAAAAAATAACAAAAAATCATTTAAAAATAATCATAGACTCACAGGAAGCAGCAAAAATAGAACAGAGTTCTAGATACCCTTCAACAGCCTCCCTCATGGTGACGTCTTCCATAATTATAGTTCAAAATCAAAACCAGGAAACTGGCGTTGGCACAGTGGACAAACCTTTGTCAGAGCTCACCAGTTTCTCATGTGCTCCTGTGTGTGTGTGTGTGTGTGCGCACATGTGCGTGTGTGTGATTACCTCAATTTAATTTTTTTAAAGATTTATTTATTTATTTGAAAGTCAGAGTTACATAGAGAGAGGAGAGGCAGAGAGAGAGAGAGAGAGAGAGAGAGAGAGAGGTCTTCCATCCGCTGGCTCACTCCCCAGATGGCTGCAATGGCTAGAGCTGTACGGATCTGAAGCCAGGAGCCAGGAGCTTCTTCCAGGTTTCCCACATGGGTGCAGGGGCACAAGGACTTGGGCCACCTTCTGCTGCTTTCCCAGGCCATAGCAGAGAGCTGGGTTGGAAGTGGAGCAGCCGGGTCTCGAACCAGCGCCCATATGGGATGCCGGTGCTTCAGGCCAGGGTCCCACTGCGCCACAGCGCCAGCCCCCCTCCCCCAATTTAATTTTTAAAGGCAGAGAAACTTGAGGTGCAGTGTAGCTCGGTGTCAGCCCAGGGCCTCCTGGGGGAGTCCGCAAATAGGTCTCTGCCAGTCTGGTGTGAAGCCTGAGGGGTGAGAGGGAGAAGGGGACATGAGAAATGGCAAGTGACCCCCGAACCCTGGACACAGGCTGCCTGGGGGGTGCTCTTTAGTGGTTCTGCACTGTAGGATTGTTGGGCAAGGTTTAATTTCTTTTTCTAAAAGTTATTTTTCATTATTCAGAAAGCAGAGAGACAAAGAAGAGATCTTCCATCCGCTGGTTCACTCCTCCAGTGCTCACAACAGCCAGGGCTGACCCAGATCAAGGCCAAGAGCCTGGAGCCCCATCCAGGCTTCCTGCACGGGTGGCAGGGACTCAAGTACTTGAGCCATCGCCGGTGCACATCAGCAAGAAGCTGGGTCAGAAGCAGAGGAGCCGGGACTTGACCCAGCAAACTTTAACTTCTGTCGACTTCAGAGTTCTCACAGTAAAATGGGAGTGACGCCCCAGCCCAGCCCTCCACCTGGGACTGACACAGCGGGACGCTGCTGTAAAGCCAACGCCTTGGACACGCACACTGCTGTGTGTATCCGTGCAGCAGCCCTCCTAAGAATGTCCTGGATGGGAACAGTCTAGCAGAAACTCCTGAATCTGAGCAGATCAACTATGGTGCAGACACATCTTGTACGAATGTGAGTGGTGGAACTCTGAAATCTTATGTAAAATATGAATTAAAAAAGCCCTCATGTGCTGCCTCATTGTTGAAACACGGAGTCCTGCCTAATTCACACATTGATCAGGATTCCCTTCTTTTTGGGGCTGATGTTGTGGTGTAGCAGGTAAAGCTGCCTTCTGCAGCGCCAGCATCCCATATGGACGCCAGTTCAAGTCCCAGCTGCTCCACTTCTGGTCCCTGCTAATGGCCTGGGAAAAGCAGAAGATGACCCAGGTGTTTGGGCCCCTGCACCTATGTGGGTGGACATGGAAAGAAGGTCCTGGCTCCTGGCTTCAGCCTGGCCCAGCCCCGGCTGTTGCAGCGAGTGAACCAGCAGATGGGAGATCTGTCTGTCTGTAACTCTAAGTTTCCAATACATCTTTAAGGATCTCCTCTTTTCAAAACTGATGGGATTTAGGCTTGTACACCATTCACAACGTTGCCACAGGGTGGCGCCACCCTCGCAGGTGTACATAAACTGGCGTCCTCTAGACACGCAGGAATTTCCAGGTTTCACCTCCCATTCTTAGAAGTGCTCCGCCTGCGCGTACCTGACTTCTAATCACGCTGGCAGAAAGGTCAGCCAAGATAGAGGGCTGTAAAGGTGATAGCACTTGCCCTGAATGTATGTGGGAGCAGGCTGCCATAGCCCGGCGCTGGTGCAGTGTGCAGAGGGTGGGGCAGTCACACCACACCGTCATGGCTGTGGAGTCTGTGCTCCAAGGGTCGTGGCCAAAACGTTCAGGCTGATCTTGTGAGAAAATCACTCCTGGGTTTTTTTTTCTTATTTTTAAAAATTTACTTATGCGGCCGGCGCCGCGGCTCACTAGGCTAATCCTCCGCCTGTGGCACCGGCACACTGGGTTCTAGTCCCGGTCGGGGCGCCGGATTCTGTCCCGGTTGCCCCTCTTCCAGGCCAGCCCTCTGCTGTGGCCAGGGAGTGCAGTGGAGGATGGCCCAAGTGCTTGGGCCCTGCACCCCATGGGAGACCAGGAAAAGCACCTGGCTCCTGCCATCGGATCAGCGCGGTACACCGGCCGTGGCAGCCATTGGAGGGTGAACCAATGGCAAAGGAAGACCTTTCTCTCTGTCTCTCTCTCACTGTCCACTCTGCCTGTTAAGAGAGAGAGAGAGAGAGAGAGAGAGAGAAAGAGAGAGAGAGAGAAATTTACTTATGCTTTTGGGTTTTTTTTCCCGATTTTCATGTTTTTTTCCTTCTCTCCCTCTCTCTCTCTCCCTCCCCTCCCTCTCTCTCTCCATCCCCCTCCCTCTCCCTCCTTCTCTCCATCCCCCTTCCTCTCTCCCTTCCTCCCCCTCCCTCTCTCTCTCTCTCTTTATGTCCCTCCCCCTCCCTCTCCCTCTCTCTCTCCCTCCCTCTCTCCCTCCCTCTCTCTCTCCCTCCCTCTCTCTCCCTCTCCCTCCCTCTCTCTCCCCTTCCCTGTCCCTGCCTCCCTCCCTCCCTCCCTCCCTCCCTCCGCCTCTCTCCCCCTCCCTCTCCTCTCATTTTTGAGTTGTAAATGTTGAGTCTGCAGAAACTCCTTACTCCCATTAAACGTGCTTGCCTTGACCAGATCCCATCCCTGGCCGACAGCTCACCTTGACTGGAGAAGTCAGTCAGCTCCCTGTGTCCACGGCTTCCACGTCTTGGATCAACAAACCTCTGATGAGAAGTGTCTGGAGAAAGGGGCAGGTGATTGGCAGTGCACTAAGGACACCCCTGGGACCCCCACGCTCCATACTGCAGTGCCCGTTTTGGGGTCTCTGCTTCTGGCTCCAGCTTCCCAGTGATGTGCACCCCAACCGCAGCAGGTGAGGGCTCAAGGAATTGGGTTCCTGTCACCCACCTGGGAGACCTGCATTGAGCTCCCAGCTCCCAGCTTTGCTGACCCAGTCCCACCCAGATATTGCAGGCATTTGGAGAAGGAACTTGCGGAAGTAAGTATTTCTCTCTCTCTCTCTCTCTCTCTCTCTCTCTCTCTTCTATCTTTATCTCTGTTTCAAATAAATGCTTAACATTTTTTGGAAAGAAATTGCATGCATACTGAACAGGTACCAACTCCCCGCCCATCAGTGTTCACTAACAAGATGGTGGAAGGACGACTTCTTGGCATTAACATTGTGTTGGGGACTGTAAGGCATCTAGAGGTGGTTTAAAGGGTACGGGAGGACATGCCTACGTTATGCGCAAGCACTAGCCATTTAATGTAAGGGGCCTGAGCAAGCATGCAGGGTGGTGTCTTTGGGAGCGGGTTCTGGACCCAATCCTCTGAGGGTACAGAGATGACAATAATTTGTTCAAAGGACACACAGCTGGCAGTCAGTCAGGCTGGGATTTGACTTCAGGGCAGCTTGACACAAAAGCCCACCTTGTTCCTGTGTGCCAAGGTGCTCCTAAGCTGAGCGTAAGCCATTATCTCCACTATCAAAACTTCAGAGCAGTAAACAGCCGTCTGTCTGCGATGAGGGTGGAGGCACAGATTTCCCAGGTACACATCGTCGCTCTCATAAATGGTTTGAAACATTGTGCAGCGTCCTTGGATGGATGATTTTGTAGATAGGTTAGGTGGGGTCGGTCACACCTTCTCCCCAAACATAATGTCACCATCATGTGAGTACCGTGCCAATGGTATGTCAATCAGCAAACCTCTCCATCTGTGTCATTCACAGGATTTTATTTTAGTGAGTCAGCAGCCTTTTCATCTCCTGGAGTCAAGGAGAGGTTGATGCAGGCAGGGCAGGAGGGGTGGGAGGTTGCAACACAGCAGCGCAGGACCATGCCCGAGATGTACCGATTCTGGGGAAACTGGAAGGTTATGAATCCATCTACTCATCAAACACCAGTCAGAGCAGGAGCCCCTGGACGGCATATCCACGGTCAGGCGGCAGACCAGAATGCCTTTTTTTTTCTTTTTAATTTATTTGAAGGGTAGAGTTAGAGAGGAAGAGAGAGAGGTCTTCCATCCATTTGTTGACTCCTCAGATGGCTGCAATGGCCAGGACTGGGCCAGGCCGATGCCAGCAGCTTCTTCCAGGTCTCCCGCGTGGGTGCAGGGGCCCGAGCACTTGGGTCATCTTCCGCTGCTTTCCCAGGCACATTAGCAGGGAGCTGGATCAGAAGTGGAGCAGCTGGGACTTGAACTGGCTCCTATATAGGGTTGCAGGCAGTGGCTTAACTCGTTCTACCACAACACCGACCCCCAGCAATGCCTTTTTAAAACAGCATCATTTTGCCAGTAAACTGACTCGAGTTTTTGATTAAATTTTTACAAAAAGTAGAGCTGTGGTTAGACTTCATGAGTGTAATTTTAGGGGACTTTCTTTTCAAAAGCTTTTTACGTCTGATATTTTCATTTATCTCTGCACAACCTCCCTGCTCTGAACTAACTTATATTATAGCATTTACCCCGTAGTTAATGTTTAGTGAATTTGTCTGTGTCTCCTACTGGTTTATGACCCTCGGGGCAGAGACCACGAAACTATAAAGCCCTAGCACTTGGCAAGGTTTTAGTCAGGACTTGTTTGCTTGCAAGTTCGTAACAACCCATTGGATGCAGTTTAAGCAGAAAAGGGGGCTTTGTTCCAAAGAGCCTCAGCGGGCGGGGCAGGTGCTGCCCGCTCTGGGACAGACGACGGGCACCAGGCTCTCTCCGGTTACTCAGCCGCTTGCTTCTGCCTCATTGTCTTTCACTGCTTCCCAGTCCAGCTGCCTGCCAGCATCCCGAGCTGCCCTGCACGGACAGCCTCAATCACTCCTCACGCCCAGCCTCCCCAGGGGCCGAGGCTCTGATTGGCCTAGCCTCGGTGAGGTGTTCGGCTCTAGTCCAATCAGCTGTGGCCAGAGGGGTGAGGTGCAGGCCTAGGAAAGAGGTTGTTCCTATGGTAACCATGAGCCAGGGGCAGGAAGGAAGAAGCCACCGCTCCCAGGGACAAAAGCGGGGAGAAGGGAAGAGGCAGCCTGCACAACAGGAGGCCACGTCCCCGTATATACTTGGTGCTCAATAAGTGCTTACCGGTCTGCCCAGCTCTAAATGCTGCAGGGCTTCCCACCAGCCTTGGCTTTCCCCTGCCTGCACCCTCCCGGGCCTGGCTGACTGCCACCCTTCCTCTGGGCTGTGTCTGCATCTGGATTCCCACCAAAGCTTTCGATTTGCTAATTCTTCCGAACACTCACCACCTTGCAGTTACTTGTTCAATTCCTGCCTCCGCCAAAAGTCTCAATTCCAGAGTTACAAGTGTGTGTGTGTGTGTGTGTGAGAGAGAGAGAGAGAGAGAGAGAGAGCCCATTAAACAAGCCCTTGAGCGCTGGGATGGGGTATGAGTGAGTTCTTCCCACAGGAGCCGGCTTTAGGAGGAGCGTCCTGCAGGCCGAGCCCCCTTGTCGCGGCTGGGGCTCCTGCCACCTCACTTCCCCTGCACCTGTGCCCCGCTCTGTGGGATCAAACTCCCTTACAGAGGCCGGGCGAATAGGCTTAGCTGTCAGGAACCCTGGCGGGCATAAGTAAAACACGAAGTGTGTTAAAGGCAGCCTTTGCAGAGAGGAAGAAGGCCCCTCTCTCCGCCCCGGTCTCCGCTTTCCTCGGCACCAGCTCTGGCCTCTGGATTGGTGTCCAGCCCCTCTGGTTTCTGCAGTGCGACCTCACCCTGCTTGACCACCCCCCTGGGGTTTCCACCCAGGGGTTTTTGGTATTGCTGATGTTGTTTTGTCTTCAGTGTTGCTTATTTCTCTTTTACCTCTCTAACTAATCAATAATGCACGTGATTTAAAATTCAGACAGTGTGGAGTGGTGCAGTGGTCAAGAAGCCTGGGTCCCGGATCAGAGGGCCTGGGTTTGAGTTCTGGCTGCTCTGCTTCTGGTCCGGCTTCCTGCTAATGTGCACCCTGGGAGGCAGCAGGTGACGGCTGAAGTACTAGGGTCCCTACCACCTGCGTGAGTTATACAGATGGCTTCTGGGCTTCTGGCTTTGGCCTGGCCTCATACTTGCTGTTGCAGGCATTGGAGAGAGAATCAGCAGATGAAGAGGTCTCTCTGTCTGGCTCTGCTTTCAAAACACATAAAAATAAAAATAAATTTTTAAAAATATTTTATTTCTTTATTTGAGAGACAGAAACAAAAATCTTGCATCTTCTGGTTCATTCCCCACATGGCTGCAATGACTGGAGCAGGGCCAATTCAAAGCCAGGAGCCAGGACCTTTTTCCTGGTCTCCCACATGGGTGCAGGGGCCCAAGCACTTGGGCCATCCTCTGCTGCTTTCCCAGGCCACAGCAGAGAGCTGGATCGGAAGTGGAGAAGCCGGGACACGAACTGGCGCCCATATGGGATGCTGTACTGCAGGTGGAGGCTAGCCTGCTGTGTCACAGCGCTGGCCCCTAAAAGTAAATTTAAAAAACACACAGGGCATGCTTTTGGACTAGTGTTTAGTGAAGACCCCACATGGGAGTATCTGGGTTTGATATCTACCTCCGACTCCTGACTTCAACTTCTGGATAACGTAGACTCTGGGAGGAGGCAGTGTTGGCTCAAATGGTTGGGTTCCTGCAGTATACATGGAAGACCAGAACTGGGCTCCTGGCTTTTGAGTTCTGAGTTCCGAGTGCCTGATCCCGGGCCACGGTCAGGTCAGGAGAGGGATGAAGGGGACAACCCTCCACTCCTATTTGCAACCAGGGCAGCTTCACTTTGTCACTTTCTAGGTTGGCCTTTTGAACAAGATTTTATTTGAAGAAAGGATCCTACTGCTAAGAAAGTTTGAAGCCACCAACTAAGCTGATAAAGGACCCATAGCTCTTCTCCCAGCCTGGCGCACTTCCACACCCCCAGCCGCTGCCCCTCTGTGCATATCCCAGTTGGGGCTGCACCAGGCCGCTCACGGTTCTCCATTTATACTCTGCATTTTCTCATCTTCAGCTTTGCATGTGACCTCACAATAATGTCCTGACAGTCTTTTTGTTCTTGTTTTTTTTTAAAGATTTATTTATTCATTGAAAGGCAGAGTGACAGAGAGAGAAGGAGAGTCAGAGAGATAGAGATCTTCCAGGGGCCAGTGCTGTGGCGTAGCGGGTAAAGCCACCGTCTGTAGTGCAGGCATCCCACATGGGTGCCAGTTCAAGTCCCAGCTACTCCACTTCTGATCCAGCTCTCTGCTGTGGCCTGGGAAAGCAGTAGAAGATGGCCCAAGTCCTTGGGCCCCTGCACCCGTGTGGGAAATCCGGATGGAGCTCCAGACACCTGGCTTCAGATCAGTGCAGCTCCGGGCATTGTGGTCAATTGGGGAGTGAACCAGCAGATGGAAGACCTCTCTCTCTCTACCTCTCCTCTCTCTGTGTAACTCTGACTTTCAAATAAATAAGTACATATTTTAAAAAAGCGAGAGATCTTCCATCCTGCTGGCTTACTCCCCAAAATGGCCACAACGGCTGTGGCTGGGCCAGACCAAAGTGAGGAGATGGGAACTCTAGCTGGTTCTCCCACGAGGGTTGCAGGACCCACGCCATCTTCCACTGCTTTCCTAGGCCCAGGAGCAGGGAGCTGGAGCAGAAGCAGAGCATCTCATGTCGCAGGTGGCAGCTTAACCTGCTGCATCGCCAGTCGACCCACTAATCCCACTATTTGTCTCTGCTTGGTGAGTTTGTCCTGTGAACATCACCTCAGATGTGGTCTCCTGGACCCACTGACGTGAACAAATGGCCCCCACAACTTTGCGGCTTAAACAGGAAATGTGCATTCTCTCTCCATCCTTAGCTGGGTGGTTCTGGCCCAGAGGCTGCAGTCCAGCTGATGGCCAGGGCTGCTTCTCCACTAAAGGACCCACCTCCAAGCTCACTCCCATGGCCTTGGAAGAAGACTTCAGTTCCTCGCCTCGTGGGCCTTTTCCATGGGGGCTGCTCACGGCCTAACAGCTGGCTTCGGGCAGTGCTGGCACCTCAGAGTGAAAGACAGCAAATTCAAGATGGAAGCTAACGCTGAGAGTTTCGGACCATCGCGGCTCTCTTGTCCTAGCAGTCACACAGCAGCACTGGCACGGTATGGGAGGGGCGTGCGGGCATGTGAAGGCCAGGAGGCCAGGGTCACGGGGCCATCCTGCAGGCTGCCTGATACAGTGCCCCGGGGTGGGCCTCTGGCGAGTGGCACTTGCCACAAGCGAGGAGACTTCAGAAAGGTCACGAGGGGTGGGACTTCGGCCTCGCAGTTAAGAAGCCCTTTAAGGCCCCTGGCGCTGTGGTGCAGTGGGTTAAGCCACCACCCGTGACACTGGCATCCCCTATGAGCAACTGTTGGAGCTCCAGTTGCTTCACTTCTGATCCAGTTCCCTGCTGATGGGCCTGGGGAAGCAACAGAAGAGGGCCAAGTACCCCTGCCACCCGTGTGGGGGACCCAGATGCAGTTCCAGACTCCTGGCTTCGGGCTGGCCCAGCCCTGGCTGTTGTGGACAATTGGAGAGTGAACCAGTCCATGGAAGATCTGTGTGTGTGTGTGTGTGTGTGTGTGTGTGTGTGTGTGGCTTCTGTTCAAGTACATATATACATTTTAAGGGAAAAAGACCCCCAAGTCCCATATGGGAATGACTCCAGCTTCCCGTTCACGCAGACCTCGGGAGACAGCGGTGGAGGCGCAGTGACCAGAGACCTGGGCCGAATGAACGCCCAGCTCCTGGCTCAGTCTTTGCCCAGGCCAGGCCCTCTTGAGCGTTTGGGGAGTGACAGGCAGACGGGAGATCTCTCATCTTTCTCTGTCTCTCTTTAAAAAAAAAATAGGTATTCGATAAATTTCAAATCAAGGCCAAGTGCATGATTAAATGAAGACATCATGAGTGATTCAGCGACTGCGGGATGCACAGTTCAAAAGACAGGGGAGAGCGCACGGAGCGTTGTGCAGGTAACTCCCCACTTCCGCAGGCTGAGCGGCGTGACGTGCGGGCTGCTCAGAGCTGCTTCCTCTTCCTTCGGCCTCCTTCCCCCCTCCCTCACACACGCTCACAGGATCAGAGGGCTTGCTCACATGTCCATGTGCCAGCTTCCTGCTTCCCGGTCACGCCTGACTGGGCCCTGAGCCACGCTGCACCAATGGGCTCCTTCTCCACGAAATTTGAAATTGGGGTGAAGGGCCAGCACCGTGGCTCACTTGGTTAATCCTTCGCCTGCGGTGCTGGCATCCCATATGGGCGCCAGGTTCTAGTCCCGGCTACTCCTCTTCCAGGCCAGCTCTCTGCTGTGGCCCAGGAGTGCAGTGGAGGATGGCCCAAGTGCTTGGGCCCTGCACCCCATGGGAGACCAGGAGAAGCACCTGGCTCCTGGCTTCATTTCAGCGCAGCGTGCCAGCCGTAGCAGCCATCTGGGGAGTGAACCAACGGAAGGAAGACCTTTCTCTCTGTCTCTCTCTCACTGTCTATAACCCTACCTGTCAAATAAAAAATTAAATTAGATAAAAAAAAAAAAGAAATTGAGGCGAAAAGAGGCCAAGCTTCAGTCTGGCTTCTCTCTTGCTCAGGGGCCACTTGGAAGCCTAGAAGCCACGGACAATAATGTCTCTTGGCTCCGTGGACTGGAGAGGAGAGAAAGTCCACCTGCTGTGGCAGGAAGAGAATGAAATCACAGGAAGAGGATATCCACAGACACAGGACAGTCCAGCGCTGCAGGGGCATCCAGTGCTGCCTCCAGGCCCCCGAGAGGCACTCGTGGATCTATGAATTCTTTAGAAGATTTTATTTTATTTATTTGAAAGGCAGAGTTACAGAGGGAAGTAGTGACAGGGAGAGAGAGGGAGAGAGAGAGAGAGAGAGAGAGAGAGAGAGAAAAGGAGGGAGAGACAGGTCTTGCATCTGCTGGTTCACTCCCCAGATGGCTGCCACGACCAGGGCTGGGTCAGGCCAAAGCCAGGAGCCAGGAGTATCTTCTGGGGTCTCCCTAGTGAGTGCAGGGGCCCAAACACTTGGGCCATCCTCCGCTGCTTTCCCAGGCCATAGCAGAGAGCTGGATCAGAAGTGGAGCAGCCAGGACTCGAACCAGCACTCATATGGGATGCTGACATTGAAGGCCAAGGTTTTAACCTGCTGCACCACAGTGCTGACCCCTCTGCATACTTTTTTAAAAGGCATTTTTTTTGAAAGGCAGAGAGAAATAGATAGGGAGAGAGAGCTTCCATTTGCTGGCTCATCCCACAAATGGTTGCAACAGCCAGAACTGGGCCAGACCAAAGCCCAGAGCCAGGAACTCCATCTGGGTCTCCCATGTGGGTGGCAGGGGCCCCAGTACTTAGGCCATCTTCCACTGGCTCCCAGATGCACTAGCAGGGACCCGGATCAGAAGTGGCGTAGCCTAGACTTGAACCAGCACTCTGACATTGGACGTGGGCATCCTAAGCAGCAGTTTAACTCATTGAGCCACAACAGGCCCACTCCACATTCATATAATTGACGGGTTTTAGCGGTGTGTGCTGGAGCCGGCTCACACTGGGTCATGAGAGCCGATTACACATATTTCTTCCATGACATCATACTGGTGGGTTGTTGAATGGATCATGGGTAGTATTGACAGCAAAGAAACTGGCAGGTGCTGCCAGTTAGGAATCCCTCCCTAAGAACTAACTGGTTTTCTTTTCATTTTTTAGAAAACTTTTATTTAATAATATAAATTTCGAAAGTACAACTTTTGGATTATAGTGTTTTTCTCCCCCCAATAACCACCCTCCCATCTGCAAACCATCCCATCTCCTACTCCCTCTCCCATCCCATTCTTCATTCAGATTCATTTTTAATTATCGTTATATACAGAAGATCAACTTAGTATATACTAAGTAAAGATTCCAACCCAACTGGTTTTCTAAAAGATTTATTTGTTTGAAAGGCAGAGAGACAGAGAGATGGAGTCAGATCTTCCATCTGCTGGGTCACTCCCCAGTGCCCACAACAACCAGGGCTACAACAGCTGAAGCCAGGAGACGGAACTCAGTCGAGGTCCCTACATGGGTGGCAGGAACCCACGTACTCCAGCTCTCACCAGTTGCTTCTCAGGTGTGCATGAGCAGGAGGCTGGCTTGGAAGCAGAGCTGGGACCCAGTGCCACACACTTCAGTGTGGGCGTGGCCACCCCAAGTGGCAGCTTAGCCGCTGTGCCGACTGCCCCTCCGTAACTCGTGACACATATACTGAAGTGGGAATATGCAGAGATCAACATGGCCTCTGTGTGAGTATGACACACGAGGGGTCATCACCACGTTCAAGGACTCTGTCTATTCCGAGAAGCCTCTGCATGGGTTTCAAGACTTTTCTGCACCACAACACATCTTTTCACTAGGTTCTTTCCACGAACGGCTTTGAAGTCCTCTTGTATTTTTCCAGTTCACCGCTGGAAACGAATCACAGGCATCCGGAAAAAGAGGAAACTAGAAAACATTTGCTGGCGTGCTGGGTGATGGCTGCTGGTCCTGCTCAGATTCGTGCCTCGAGACCCAGCAGGCTCCCAGTGCAAAGCCTCCGGGTGCCGGTAGGAAGGCAGCTCTCTCGACTCACGGCGCCTAAGGGACACAGGACACAGCCTAGAACTCCGAGGGCTGCGTGACACAGGCCATGGTAAAACAGGGATCCACCTAGGCAATAACCACCTGTTGCCCTGGAGAGTGAAGTCCAGGGCCCTCAGCAGGGTAGACTGGCCCCTGAGTGGCGGCCCCGGCCCTCTGGGCATCTCCAGATACTATCCTGCCAGCTCCTCCCCACCCCGTCATTGCTACCTCCTCCCCACACCCTCAACCTCTGGCCCAGAGTCCCTGCGCCATGAGTTGCCACTCACTTGGGAGATAAGTGAGAAGACCCTGGACTTTCTCCCTGGGAGAAGCACCCAGTTTCGAGAGATCCGTGTGCCCAGCATCCTCTTCTCTCTGCAGCCTGACCTGACGCCCGCAAGCTGTTGCCACCACCCTACCCCACACCTGCTCCTCTCTCTGGGTTTTAGCACTGATCCCTTTCTGGTTACCTTCTGGGCTTATCGCACTGGAGAGGGAACTTCTCATGAGAAGTGCCAATCACCGTGTCACAAATTCATGGACAGCCAAGGGGTGTCCCAATGCCCAAGTTCTAATCCTGAGATCAGGGCACAGCTCCAGCCACACCCAGCTGTCTAAGCACAAGGGTGTGTCACGGCGGGTGACGGTGACATGACCCAAGAGAAGCCTGCCACCCTTAGAAGACAGGGAGCAGAGACTGCGGGGCCAGTGTGCTCCCTTCAGTGGCAGGGCGCCCGCGTTAAGGGCGCAGGGAAGTGCCCAGGGCAAACGAGGAGGAGCACCGGGAAGAACCTGGACTTCAGGCTCCAGCTCGGTCACTCAGGGCTTGTGACTGTGAGCAAGTCACTGTGTCCCTCTGAGCCTCATGTTCTCATCTGTCAAGATCTACTTCCCAGAGCCACTGTCGAGCTGAAAAGAGGTGTCTGTTTAAACTGCCTGATTCACAGGCGATGGGCCAATGAAAGTGTGTCTCTTTTTCTTGTATTTCTGTATGTTGCTGGTCACATGCGAAAGATTCCAACTCCTTTGAACTAAACAAAACAAGGAATTTATTGCAAGAATGACAGAGGCTGATAACTATCCCCAAATTTCTGTTATCCCTTTCTTACCTGGCAAAATACTTGTTGGCTGTGTACACAGTTGTTCAGTAAAATAGCACCTTGCTCCCTGCCTCCCAGAGAGTCACATGGTCTGGTGACCAAGTTCAAGACAGTGGGATCAGCAGAAGCGATCTATTTCACTTCTAGGTCATGTGATCAAAGAGGAGGAACATACTCACCCTTTTAATTTCTAATTTAATTTTTGAGAGGCAGTGGGACAGGCAGAGAGACAGACAGGCAGAAATAGAGAGCTCCAAACTGCTGGCTCACTCCCCAAACGCCCGCTATAGCCAAGGCTGGGCCCGAGTTGGAGCCAGAAGCTGGGAGCTCAATCCAGGTCTCCCACGTGGGGAACAGGAACCCAACTGCTTGAGCGTCGTCACTGCCTCCCGGGCTCTGTGTCAGCAGGAAGCTGGATCTGGAGCTGCAGCCAGGGATCGAACCCAGGTTCTCCAACGTGGGCGTCTCGGGCAGGAGGCCAAAAGCTGCCCCTCTTTCCGTCTTTTTCCCTGTCCTTTTGGTAGAAACAGGGGCATCTGGCAGGAAGCAGGGCAGCGATGCTGACCCCGAGGCAAGGCGAGTTTTGGGGATGCAGAGGGAGGGACGGGGCCTGGGCCTCTGACGACTCAGCCCAGACTCCAAGTGCGGAGAAAGACAGACAAGGCCCTTGGTTTCACCTTTGTCGATCTTTGACAGCAAAACCTACCCTCTGGGTAGCAGTCAGCCATTGGGGAGTTCATGGCACCCAAGGCAGAGCCAAACGGTCCGACGTCTGGAGCAGCAGGCGTCATGAGCTCCCGGCCAGCGCTCAGCTGACCGTGGGGAGTTCCCTCAGTTGGTTCCCATGTTGCTTTGACATAAAAAACCACCAGTGTGGTCTTTGCGCTTCCTCTCACTTGGATCAACTTGTGGTTTCCCTGCTCTGGCCTTGGCATCAGCTATTTCGGCACAGTTTTAGTTGTTTTCTTTTTAGTGGAGGGGGGTGATTGGAAACCGAGATCTGGGTGCTGGGCCTGTGAATTGTCATGGGCTGTCCCTGCTTGTGGGCCTCCCTCAGCCTGAGCTAGGACATGTGCACGTGTGGGGTGTGTGTGTGTGTGTGTGTGCACTTACACAGGTCTACATCAGCTTCCATGTCTACCTCTGTGTTCTGAAAGTCCATGAGTTCACCCCAACATGGCCGATTTAGTGCAAGACCACTGGTTACTCCATCTTTGCCCTGTTTTCCGTAGGAAGTCGTATCCTCTTCTCCAACAGTGAGAAGCTGGTGTGGCCCTCAGCACCTGCCTCGTGCAGTGTGTCTCCATCAACCTTGTACAAATCAATGCACACAGGGCACCTCGTCCAGCTTGGTCCTCCCACGTGCACCAGCCAAGCCCTCAGCCCCGACCCAGGGAAGGGAGAAGAGCCCAGAGTCAACCCCTTGAAAATAACACCCGAGATGGACGTTCGGCCTGGTGGTTATGGTGCCCATGCCCCTGGGTTTAGGTTGCACTCTGGCTTCAGAGTCTAACTTCCTGCTAACGCAGACCCTGGGAGCAGAGGTGGCTCCCGTGACTGGATTCCTTCCAGCCACACAGGAGACCCGGATTGAGGTCTCCCTGCTGTGGCCTGAGCCCAGCCCCAGCTGTGGCGGGCATCTGGGGGATGAACCGGCAGGGAGATAGGTGCACGCTCTCTCTCTCTCATCATCTGTTTCTCTGCTTTTCAAAACAAGTAAAACAAACCAATTACATGACAGCCCCTCTGCTGTGCCGCTGCTCATCAGATGGCCCCATCGTGGGGCTCTGGCTTCCTGCTTCTTGCCTGTGAGGCTGGAGGGAACTGGCCTCCTGGAGGAACCATTGCTAGCTCCTGGGCGGCTGCAACCGGCACCCTCTGCTTGACGAAATAAGGTGCCCACCAAGGAGCTGAGCTGCGGGACAGCAACCTGAAAACTGCCGGAGCAGAGCCCCCGGGGCTGCCCCACCTCCCAGGGCACCTGACACTCAGGTAGCTGCCCGTCAAGTGCATCCAACTGACCCCTTTCTGCCGAGGCCGACTCGGAGAACTGCAACAGCCAAAGCAACACCCTGACCCCAGGTTAGCGCCGGGCCTCCCGCTGGGGGCTCTGCGTCCTCAGCTGTCCCTGTTCTCCAGCGATGGGCTCCGGGACCTCACGCGGATACCAAGATCTGCAGAAGCTCAGGCCCCTAGAGGTAGCGGTGTGGGGTCTGCAGTCTGCTCGCATCTCCCCATATACTGGCGATCGCGTCTAAATCACTTAGGTTATCAGGCACAGTAGAAACGCCATGGAAGTAACTGTTGCACTGTGTCTTGCCTTTGTATTATTGTATTGTTGTGCTTTTTAATTAATTAGTTAATTATATTGATTTAGAAGGCAGAGACAAATTAGGAGACAGAGAAACAGAGACGTGAGGTGGGGAGGGGCCGGCCTTGCGGCGTAGTGGGTAAAGCCAGTGCCTCAACGCGGGCATCCCATCTGGGCACCAGTTCATGCCCCAGCTGCTCCGCTGCTGATCCAGCTCCCTGCTCATGGGAAGAGCAACGGAATCTGGCTCCAGCGAGTGGATCGCTGCCACCCACATGGGAGATTTGGATGAAGCGCTCGCTCCTGGCTTCAGCCTGGTCCAGCCCTAGCCACTGGCCATCTGGAGATGGAAGACCTCTCTCTCTGTCTCTCTCCTCTCTCTGTAACTCTGCCTTTCAAATAAATAAATCAATCTAAAAAATAAAAGAGAGAGAGACATGGAGACAGATCTCCCAGCCACTAGTTTGCTTGTCAAATGCCTACAATAACCAAGGCTGTGCCAGGCTGAAGCCAGGATCCAGAAACTCAATCTGGGTCTCCCATGTAGGTGACAGCGGCCCAAGGACTTGAACCATAATCTAGGGTGCCCGTTAGTGGGGTCCTGGAGTGCAGAGAAGGGCTGGAACTCAGACCCAGGCATTCTCCTCTGGAAGGTGGGCATCCCAAGTGACAGCTCTTCTTTTTTTTAAAGAATTCATTTATTTTCTTGCAAGGTAGAATTACTGACAGTGAGAGGGAAAGACAGGGGCTGGCACTGTGGTGCAGTGGGTTAATGCCCTGGCCTGAAATGCCAGCATCCCATATGGGCGCTGGTTCCCTGCTGTGGCCTGGGAAAGCAGTAGAAGGTGGCCCAAGTCCCTGGGCCCCTCCCACCCACATGGGAGACCCAGAAGCAGCTCCTGGCTCCTGGCTTCAGTCTGGCCCAGCCCTGGCCGTTGTGGTCATTTGGGGGAGTGAACCAGTGGATGAAAGATCTCTTTGTCTGTTTGTCTCTCTGCCTTTCAAATAAAATGAAAATAAAGAATGCAAATGTTTAGAAATGGTTTTAAAAAGCCAACCTAACTACATACTTCAGAAAGAAAGAAAAAGGGGCCGTGTTGTGGTGCAGCGGGTCAAGCTGATGCCTGGGAGACTGACATCCCACCTCGGAGTGCCGGCTTTCTCTGCTTCTGACCCAGCTCCCTGCTAGGTGCCGGGAAGCAGCAGCAGATGGCCCAAGCACCGCCCTCGTTTCTGCACCCTTCTCCACTTTGCTGTTTATTTCTTCTGCCTTGTTTTTTTTTTTTTTTTTTTTTTTTTGACAGGCAGAGTGGACAGTGAGAGAGAGAGACAGAGAGAAAGGTCTTCCTTTTCTGTTGGTTCACTCTCCAATGGCCACCGTGGCCGGCGCACTGCGCTGATCCAAAGCCAGGAGCCAGGTGCTTCTCCTGGTCTCCCATGCGGGTGCAGGGCCCAAGGACTTGGGCCATCCTCCACTGCACTCCCGGGCCACAGCAGAGAGCTGGCCTGGAAGAGGAGCAACCGGGACAGAATCTGGCACCCCGACCGGGACTAGAAGCCGGTGTGCCGGCGCCGCTAGGCGGAGGATTAGCCTAGTGAGCTGCGGCGCTGGCCGCCTTTTTGTTTTGCTTCAGTTTTCTCTGACTTTTTTTGGCTTCTTAAAGTAGGATTGTAGCAGATTGATTTCCTATCTTTATAAAATACAGATATTAATGGCTGTTTCCTCCCAACCCTCGCTTTGCACGTGTCCCGTCATTTTTTGCTTGTTGTGTGTTTATTTCCAGTCATCTCAGTGCCTTTTTGAGTTTCCCTTGTTGTTTCTTCTATAACTCACCGTCCATTGGGGAACATGATGATTATCTACTGCAAATTTAAATGGCTCCAATATCCGTCTGTTTTTGGTCTCCAGTTTTTTCATGTTTCAATGTTGTTATCTGAGGAGCTGAGAGGCAGAGAGAGGGAAATGACGAGCGCAGAGACCTCCCATCCCCTGGTTTTCTCCACAGTTGCCCACAACAGCTTGGACTCCACCAGCCTGAGGACCGGAGCCTAGAGCTCAAGCCAGGTCTGCCCCGTGGATGGCAGGGCCCCCGGCACTCGGCCCATCCCTGGCTCTGTCCAAAGGGCACATTTGCAGGAAACGAACGTGGAGCCGAGGCAGGACTTGAAACCAGGCACTCACGTGCAGGACGCGGGATTTACAGTGGCATCATAAGTGTGAGCCCAAACGCGTTTCTGATCTTCACATACAACACATTGAGGTCAGAAAATACCGCATTAGTGCAATTCTACTACATTTATTTAGGCTATTTTCTGACCCAGCATATCATCATCTCTGGAAAATACTGCATGTAGACGTGCAGAGATCTTGCCTTGTCTTTCTGAATGAAGTGAGCTGTGTGTGTGTGTGTGTGTAATCAATTACATAAAATATCCCATGTAAAAAAAAGAAAGATGACCCAAGAACTCGGGCTCCTGCCACCCACGGGGGAGATCCGGATGGAGTTCCAGGCTCCTGACTTGGGCTTTGTCTGGCCCCAGCCATTCTGGCCATTGGGGTAGTGAGTCAGCAGGTGGTAGAAGACCTCTTTCCCTGTCACTCTGCCTTTCAAATAAATAAAACAAATCTGAAAGAAAGAAAGAAAGAAAAAGTGAAACGAGGATACTCACAGGAGAAGCTAAAGGACGTTAACACTGAATGGCTGGTTGTCTATTCCAGCACGTAAGTGCCGGAAGCTGCCTGCCTGTGCACCTGCAGCCATGGCAAGTGTCACAGCGACAAACCAGCCTGATGGATGGGGGATGACCCAAGTCCTGAGAGACGTGATTTCCTAAAACAGCTCCTGTTGGATCCCCAAACACCACACAGTGTAACCTTCCCTGCATGTACACAGTGCTTGAGTTCTTGAAAACACAGTGAGTGATAAGTCTGTATACAAAATAATTGGTGCTGAATTACAAAACCAGGTTGGTTTCTAGGCTCAGATAACTGTAAACACAATTTTCACCCTGGGAGTCTTCTGGGATATTCTAGAGTCGTATGGAAGGCGTCATTGTCGTCCCCTCATCCTCATGATCTTGTGTACCGCTGGGTGCGTGGGGACCCTGCCCAGGTGAGCCCCCTAACCCAGGATATGGCCAGGAAAAGGCTATAGAAATTTCCAAAACTGCCAGTAGGTGGCGCTGCCACCCCAAGCGCCGGCCACAGCCGGGCCCCTCTGACTTTACGCATCACCCACCACGTGCTCTCTGACGTTGCTGGCCGGTCTTCCGCTCCTGCTCCTGCGTGGCCTGACTCGGGACCCCAGCGTGAGGGGCAGGACGGCGCGGCTCGGCGGCTGCATCCCCAGTGCCTGGAGCAGCGCGGCGTGGCGCGGCGTGGGCGCTCAGGGAGGGAGTGGATGGGGGCTGGTGTGCAGCCCCTAGCACTGTGTGCCAAAGTGCCTTCAGGGGCTGGGCCTCTGGCCTGCTGTTTAAGACACCTGCCTCCCAGGCCCAGCTCTGCCTCCCGACTGCAGCTTCTGTCGGAGCAGACCCTGGTGACTGGGCTCCTGGCTCCCCTGGGGGCACTTGAGTGAATCAGAAGATGGGAACTTGGGACGTGTGCGTATGCGTGTGTGTGAAATAGAGATGAAAAATATTGTGTACACGTGTTCAGAATCACCTCCAAGGGGACACGGGATTCGGCAAAGTGACCTACACGTCCTCCCTCTAAGGCTGAGATTTTTGCGTGGGGCGAGCCCGCTGGCCCTCCTCTGCACGTGGTACTGTAACGAGGCCTTATGGTAACAACCTGAGATTTCAGCTCATTGCAGTTAACAACCGTGATGAACTTACTCACCGCGGACCACGTGCCCAGCACAGAGGAGCAGGGTGGGAGTTGCACCTGCTGCTGGGTCACTCCCTTCAGGAGGGAGGGAGCTGAGGGTCGCACAGGCACCAGGCGTTGGCTGTGCCCCTGCAGAGCCACCAGGCAGCACGTGGCCAGGGCAGGGCCGGGTGTTACCGCACAAGGGAGGTGGGTTAGGTGTCAGAAGCCCTGGGTTCCAGGTGTTGACTTGGCCGAGCCGGGCACTTAGCGCCGGCCCCTTTATTGGTGAATGAAGAGGCAGAATGCCCAGAAAGCTGGTGCCGCTCTCTGCTTCCCAGAGGAGGAGCCAGCTCTGCCCACAGCCAGCCAGGGCTGCCCAGGTGGGCCCCGAGGGCAACATCCCGAGAAGGCAAAGGGCGCCCAAGGGGGAGGGAGCTTCTCTGGAGAGAGAAGGCGGGCAGGCGGGTGGGTAGGGGAAGGAAGAACCCGCTGGTCACCCCACGGGTCCCGACGTCGCCTGGCCGTGCTGGCCAGCGGTCAGCGCCCGGGCTGGAATCAGGCACACAACGCCTTCCTGCCCCAGGTGAGATCACTAACGGCCTGCTTCCACCCTGAGGAATGGGAGGTTGGGCACAAAGGACAGAACTTTCTGGAAGCCGCTGTGTAGCTGCAAGGGGGTTGCCCAGGTGAGGGGAGGGCCCTGGATGTGTGGAGCCCGAAGCTTCAAGCCGTGCCGAGAGCCCTCTGCGGTCCCGGGACTGTGTCTGCCCGAGGGGTCCGCCCGTCTGGGTCTCGGGCTACGCGTGCCTTTGCCCTTCTCTTCCCTCCTGGCCTTGGCAACCCTGAGGGGCGTTCCCAGGGACCGCATGGAGGATGTGCCCTGGCTCTCCCCAGCCCCCAGAGCCAGACCTGCCTGGGTGTTCCGGGTTCTCCCCAGAGAAAGCAGACCTCACCCACTCACTGTCAGCCGGCAAAGCTTCACTCAGCTCCTCCAGGCCATGCCCCGCCTCCCCGCGCACCCCACACGGTGCAGCCTTGGCTCCCCTTCTCAGGCAGCAGGTGCAGGCCACGGCTGGGGCTCCTGTGAGGCTGGACGGAGCTCTCTGGGGTGCTTTGCCAGACAAGCACGCCAGAGGCCCAGGCAAATTGGAGTTTCCCAGGGTGCACTGCATCCTGTGCTCCATCCTGGCTGCTCCGCTTCCGATCCCGCTCCTCTCGACGGCTGGGAATGCAGCAGAGCGGGGGCCACGTGGGGGATCCTGGCTCCTGGATTCAGCCTGGCCCGGCCCTGGCTGTTGTGGCCCTCTGGGGAGTGAGCCAGTGATGGAAGACCTTCCTCCCTGCCTTTCAGATCAATAAAGAAATCTTTTTTTTTTTTTTTTTTTTTTTTGACAGGCAGAGTGGACAGTGAGAGAGTGAGAGAGAGAAAGGTCTTCCTTTTGCCGTTGGTTCACCCTCCAATGGCCGCCGCGGCCGGCACGCTGCAGCCAGCGCACCGCGCTGATCCGATGGCAGGAGCCAGGTGCTTCTCCTGGTCTCCCATGGGGTGCAGGGCCCAAGCACTTGGGCCATCCTCCACTGCACTCCCTGGCCACAGAAGAGAGCTGGCCTGGAAGAGGGGCAACCGGGACAGAATCCGGTGCCCTGACTGGGACTAGAACCCGGTGTGCTGGCGCCGCTAGGTGGAGGATTAGCCTAGTGAGCCGCGGCGCCGGCTTAAATAAATAAATCTTTAAAATTTTTTTGAGGGGCCAGCGCCATGGCTCGCTTGTTAATCCTCCGCCTGCGGCACTGGCATCCCATATGGGCACCAGATTCTGTCCCGGTTGCTCCTCTTCCAGGCCAGCTCTCTGCTGTGGCCCGGGAGTGCAGTGGAGGATGGCCCAAGTGCTTGGGCCCTGCACCCGCATGGGAGACCAGGAGGAAGCACCTGGCTCCTGCCTTCGGATCAGTGCAGCACCGACCGTAGCGGCCATTTGGGGAATGAACCAACAGAAGGAAGATCTTTCTCTCTCTCGGTCTCTTACTATATGTAACTTGTCAAATAAATTAAAAACAATTTTTTTGAAATTCCCACTAACAGTGAATATGTGTTATTAGCATAAGTGTATCCTGCCGCTTGTTTGGGGCATGCTTATACTTAGAAGATTATTGTTTATCAGAAATCCAAATCTAATGAGGTCTCTATTTTTATTTGAACCTTCTGAGTTGTGTGTAAATACGGAGATAACCCAGGCTGTCTTTTTTTTTTTTTTAAGATTTATTTATTTACTTGAAAGAATTACACAGAGAGAGAAGGGGAGGGAGAGAGAGAGAGAGAGAGAGGTCTTCCATCCGCTGGTTCACTCCCCAGTCAGCTGCAACAGCTGGAGCTGCTCCAATCCGAAGCCAGAAACTTTCTCTGGGTCTCCCACGTGGGTGCAGGGCCCAAGGACTTGGGCCGTCTTCCACTGCATTCCCAGGCCACAGCAGAGAGCTGGATTGGAAGTGGAGCAGCCAGGACTCGAACTGGCGTCCATATGGGATGCTGGCATTGCAGGTGGCGGTTTTACCCGCTAGGCCACAGCGCCAGCCCCGAGGCTGTCACTTTAATGGGACTTGGAAAAAAATTAAACATTTTTCGGAGCAGGGGCTGTGGTCCCAGCAAAGTAGGGCTTTGGTAGATGTGATTTATGTGTGAAAACTCAGCCTCTTTCACCCTAAAATCAACTGAGACTGAAACACCCCGTTTCGGCATCAGCCCTGAAGACCGTTGCAGGAGGAGTTGGAGCCTGCTCTTGGCTGGGACGCGCTGCGGGGCCCGGGACAGGGGAGGGAGCCCGCAGCCGGCGCCTGCCCTGCGCAGCTAAGCAGGGGCTGCGCCTCGGGGTCCGTGGTCCTCGGAGGAGCTCCCGGCCACGCAAGCTCCCGGCCACGCAAGCCGACATCGGGCAGGGCAGCTGCTGGCCCTCAGGACTGCAAGGCGGCCGCGCCCGCGGGCCACTCTGCTTTGAGGGGAGGGGAAAGCTCCATGGGAAGCATGCTACTTATTTATAGGACAGCGCTGGACGGAATTAGACGTCAACTGCGCTTGTGTTGGGTAACTTTTTCTTTCGAAGTCTCCTTCTTCCCGAATGTCCCTTAATGGGCGTGTGCAAATGTCATCATTCAAAAATCCAAACGGGCAGCCGGGCAGCGGCGTGGTGCCAAGGGTGAGGCCGGCATCCCGTATCTAGGAGCCCCAGGGGCCGCTTCCACTCCTTCCCTGCTGACACCGCCGGGAGGCTGCAGGGGCTGCTCCAGTGCGTGGGCCCCTGCACCCACGTGGATGACCCGGATGCAGTTCCTGGCTCCCAGCTTTGGTCCGGCCCAGACCTGGGTGTTGCAGGATGGCCCATCTCTCTCCCTCCCCCTCTCCCTCTCTGTCACCCTGCCTTTCAAATAAATAAAGCCTGAAAGACCAAAAAACACTGGGAAACCGCAGAGAGTGGGCAGAATCCGGGGTCTACCAAGGTCGTCTCACAGAGGCCTGTCCTGTTTTTCTCTCACTTCCCCGCCCCCTTTGTCAGTGAATTAAAAATGACATTGAGGCCGGCACTGTGGGGCAGCAGGTTAAAGCCCTGAGCTGTGGCTCCAGCATCCCATATGGGTGCCGGTTCGAGTCCCGGCTGCTCCACTTCCAATCCAGCTCCCTGCTGTGGCCTGAGAAAGCCGTAGAAGATGGCCCAGGTGCTTGGGCCCCTGCACCCGCGTGGGAGACCCGGAAGAAGCTCCAGGTTCCTGGCTTTGGATCAGCTCAGCTCTGGCTGTTGCAGCCATCTGGGGAGTGAACCAGCGGATGGAAGACTTCTCTCTCTGGCTCCGGCTCTACCTCTTTCTGTAACTCTGTCTTTCAAATAAATAAAATAAATATTTTTTAAAAAATGATATTTAATCAATGCCAGGATCTACAACCAGAACAGTGTGTGTGTGTGTGTGGGGGGGAGTTAAAAGCATAAAGCCTGGCCACACCGCTCCTATGCAGCAGTTACAAGCTCACCTCCTCCAGGTTGTCTTCCAGGATGCCCTCTCCGGGTGGTCCTGTATAGCTCTATACATACTTTTTGTAGAAATTATTAGACCATGCGTTTCCTGAGGCCAAACACCAAGCCCCTTCCTTCTCTGACCCTCCAGGGAGTGCCATCAGCCGCAGCAGAGTTTGCGAAGGGAAGCCTTCACCTACCCTACACACACGGCACCATGCACTCTTTCATTTGTTATTTGTATTTTTTCTTCTTTTTAAAGATTTATTTGTTTATGTGAAAGGCAGAGTTACAGAGAGGCAGAGAGAGAGAGAGAGAGAGAGAGAGTCTTCCACTCGCTAGTTCACTCCCTAAATGGCTGCAACAGCTGGAGCTGGGCCGAACTGAAGCCAGGAGCCAGGGCTTCCACTTGGTTGCATGGCCCCAAGCACTTGGGCCGTCGTCCATCCCAGCTGCTCCACTCCCGATCCAGCTGCCTGCTGATGACCTGGAAGAAGCAGCAGACGATGGCCCACGTCCTTGGGCCCCTGCACCCACGTGGGAGACCTGGAGGAAGCTCCTGACCTGGCTTAGGCCTGGCCGAGTGTTGCCTGTTGCAGCCATCTGAGGCGGATGAACCAACAGATAGAATCTCTCTCTCTCTCTCTCTCTCTCCCTCTGTAACTCTGACTTTCAAAATAAATAAATAAATCTTAAAAACAAAGAAAGAGCTTGTACCTACGAGACGCTGTCTGCTCTGTTACATGGACGACCTACAAGATCCTAGTTTCTTAAGCAGCTGGTGTCAATCTATGAAGAAATGCACAGCAAATCCAGATCCAAAATACAAAGAGCCTTATCTATTTTCCTTTGAAAGACAGAGGTGCAGAAAGAGAAGGAGAGACGGAGAAAGATCTTTCAGCCTTCATCCGCTGGTTCACTCCCCAAATGGCTGCAGCCGCCAGGGCGGGACCCGGCTAAAGCCAGGAGCCAGGAACCCAACCCAGGTCTCCCACGTGGGTGGTGGGGACCAAGTCCTTGAACCATCACCTGCGCCCTCCCAGGGTGCACAGTATCAGGCGTGGAGCCGGGACTGAACCCAGGCAACCTGACACAGGACGTGAGTGTCCCACGTGGGCCAAACACCTGCCCTGTGACCACCTCTTATCTGGATGACTGTCGCCAGCTCACCCATCTGCACCTCAGTTTTATCATCTCTTAAGTGGCAGCGAGCATCCAACCTCATTCTTGAGGTTGGGGAGACATTTCAGTGAGGCCAAGTTCACGAAGCTGTTTTAAAGGACTGTAAACTCATAAAGGAGCTCTGTCCCTCAAGGCTTGCTGTCGGACTTGCCTTGGGTGTGTTCCACGCTGCTATGCTGCCATTACCACATCAGCCAAACGATCAGCCGGTGATAGGATAGGATAACATCTGTTTGCTCATTGAGCCCATAAACGGTGACTGAGCGTGCACCGTGTGCCAGGCTGTGCTTGGGGCCCTGGGGCTGGCCCGGCGATGCGCACCGTGCAAAGTCCCCGTCCTCAGGGAGCATTGAATAGGTGTCCATAAGAATATTATGGGCAGGAACAGGAGAGAGGTCACTAGGGCACGGTGGGCAGAAAGAAATGCCAGTCCAGGTGTAAGCGTGCAGAAAGGACAGGGCATAGTGGGTCAGCCTGGACCGTCTCCCCAGGGAGGCGACAGTTGGGCCCAGATTGACTAAGGTGAGCACGTGAGACAAGCCGGTACCTGAGGGCTGTCAGCAAATGCCCCGAGGTGGGCTCCAGCCATGCTGGGGCAGGGTGAGGAGAAGGTGGAGGAGGGGGGAGGCCAGAGAGAGAATGGGCAGGGCCAGGACATCCCCTTGCACTCGGCCAGGAGAAGGGGACTCACCTAGTTTTCCAGGGCCACTCTGCTGGTGCGCGGGAGAGAGACCAGCCAGGGGGCGGCTGCAATAATGTCACCAGAGGCTGGTGACTCAGACCCCGGGGGCACTATGACGGTGGTGAGGAGCGGCCAGTTCCAGAGAGCGCCGGAAGGAAGAGAGATGGGATTTGCCGGTGGGGGGCATATGGGTGTGCGAGCCAGGGGAAGGCCTGGACACCCAAGGTTCTTGTCCTGGGCAACTGCAAAACCGGGTTCTCCAACAGCCGAGTGGCAGAGGAGGAGGGTGGCGCAGGTGTGGGGCGCGGGGCGGACGCGTCGGTTCCGGGCCGGGTGTGAGACCCCCGTCAGAACACTCACGGACACGTCAGGCAGGGAGTTCACCCAGATAAGAGAGGCCGGAGGTCAGAGCAGTGAGTCAGGCTGGAGGTGTAAACTCAGGCCTTGTCAGTGTATTGCCAGTGTAGACGTTACGGAAAGCCACGGGACTGGATGAGATCACTGGGGTGTGAGTGCCGGCGGAGGAAAGGTTAAGGCCGGAGGCCAGGCTGCGACAGCGTTCAGAGGTCAGGAGGAGCCGGGACCCAGCACTGGAGCGGAAGAGAAGGGAGGGAAGCCAGGGTGGGGGTTCGGCCTGGCAGCTAAGCTGCCCGCACCCTGCGTGGGGGCCTGGGCCCACCCCCGCTCTGTCCCTGACTCCAGCTTCCGCTAATGCAGGCTCTGGGAGGCAGCAGTGACGGCTCAGTGTCGGGTTCCTGCCACCCACGTGGGGCCTGGATGGAGCTCCCAGCTCTGGCTTCCAGCTGGCCCTGTGCTGGCTGTCGCAGGCGTTTGGGGGAACGACCCCATGGATAGATGATCTCTCTGCGTCTCAACGACGTAAATACATACATTTTAAAAAATGAATGGAAGTTGATCAAAAGGAGAAACCTGGGGACAGCATTGTGGCATGGCAGGTTAAGCCACCACCTGCAACTCCGGCATCTCATAGGAGCGCTGGTTCGAGTCCCGGCTGCTCCACTTCCAATCCAACTCCCTGTTAATGGATTTGGAAAGCAGCAGAATATGGTGGCCCAAGTGCTTTGGCCTCTGACATGGGAGACCTGGATGGAGCTCCTGGCTCCCGGCTTTGGCCTGGCCCAGCCCTGGCCATTGTAGCCATTTAGGGAGTGAACTGGTTGGAAGATCTCTTTCTCTCCGTCTCTCCCTCTCTCTTTGTAACTATGCCTTTCAAATAAACTATTTTAAAAGATTTTTTAATGGAAAACCCATGGCTGATATAAAATGAGAGACCGCATGGCATCTGGCACCCGGCGCTGGTCCCACAGACACCTGTCCCCGTGGAGAGAACTCTGCAGATGGGGAAGCAGTCCTGCGGCTGCCTAGGCCGTCACAGAGCTGAAGGTGATCAGACTTGTTTTCTGATCTGCATCTTTTAATGATACGTTTTCCAGTAGAGTGAAAATCAGTGCTACCATGTCCAGAAACACTGACATTAATACCTTACCTTCATCTACAGCTCAATCCTTATTCAGACACCCCTCATTGCCTCTAAAATTTCCTTGTCCAAACCCAGGCTCCGCATCGCACCTGGCTGTGGGGTCGCAGGTTCCCCTGTGAAGGAGACTGGCCGATGGTCCTGAGAGGAGTCAGCCTTCTGATGGCTTCTCCATGGTGCCATTTAGCCCACTCGTCTACCCCTGGGTATTTCCTGTAAACTGGGAGTTAAGGGCTGGCGCTGTGGCATAGTGGGGCTAAGTCTACACCTGCGGTGCCGGCATCCCATATGGGCACGGGTTCTAGTCCCGGCTGCTCTTCTTCTGATCCAGCTCTCTGCCATGGCCTGGGAAAGCAGTAGAAGATGGCCCAAGTGCTTGGGCCCCTGCACTCACGTGGGAGACCCGGAGGAAGCTCCTGGCTCCTGGCTTCAGATTGGCCCAGCTGAGGCCATTTGTGGGGTGAACCAGGAGATAGAAGACCTCTCTCTCTGTCTCTCCCTCTCTCTGTGACTCTGCCTCTCAAATAAATAAGTAAATTTTAAAAAAGTCTATTCATGTTTAAAAAAAACCTGAAAGTTAAGATCTACAGTCTTGGGGCTGGCATTGCGGTATAGTGGGTTAAACAGCCACTTACGATGCCGGCATCCCACATGGCATCAGTTCGAGTCCCGGCTGCTCCATTTCCGATCCAGCTCCCTGCTACTGCATCTAGGAAAGCAGCAGACATTGGCCCAAGCACTTGGGTCCCTGCATCCACGTGGGAGACCCAGATGAAGCTCTGGCTCCTGGCTTCAGCCTGGCTAACCATGGCTGTTGCAGCCATTTGGGGAGTGAACCAGCAGATGGAAGATCTCTCTCTCTCTCTGTCTCTCTCTCTGTAACTCTGCCTTTCAAATAAATAAAATAAGTTTTTTTTTTAAATCTACATTCTTATTTAGAGTTAAGTTAAAAGCTTTGGTTGAAATACAGTAGCTATTTTGTATATCAGAAACTATATGGGTGCTGAGATTTTTACACATGTACCCAGCCATATAACCACAGCCCAAGTCAAGGTGGAGAGCAGTCCTTGGGTCTGGCATTGTAGTCAGCAGGTTAAGCTGCTGCTTGCAAGGCCAGCATCTCTTATCAGAGCACAAGTTCAAGGTTTTGGCTGCTCAGCTTCCGAACCAGCTTCCTGCTAATGTGCCTAGGAAGGCAGCAGAAGATGGCCCAAGTACTTGGATCCCTGCCACCTATGAGGGAGACCTGCTTGGGTTTCCTGGCTCCTGGCTTCAGTATGGTCCAGTATTGGCTGTTGCAATTATCTGCAGAGTGAATCAATGGAAATCAATCTCTCTCTCTCTCTCTCTCTCTCTCTCTCTCTCTCTTCCTTCCCTTGCTATCTGTCACCCTGCCTTTCAAATAAATCTTTTTTAATTTGTTTTTTAAAGATTTATTTATTTATTTGAAAGGCCGAGTGACAGAGGGAGAGATGGAAAGAAGGTCTTCCACCCACTGGTTCATTCCCCAGATGGTCGCAACAGCTGGGACTGGGCTGAGCCAAAAGGAGGAGCCCAGAACTCCATCCGGGTCCCCCACGTGGGTGCAGGGGTCCAAGTCCTTGGGCCATCTTCCGCTGCTTTCTCAGGAACATTAACAGAGAGCTGAACCGGAAGTGGAGCATCCGGGACTTGAACTGGCACTCGGATGTGGGATGCCTGCATCACAGGTACAGTTTTGCCCACTGTGCCACAACACTGGCCCCAAGGGAAAAAAGACAGAGAGAACACGCCCAGCTCCCCAGCTGGCCGCTGCCGTGTCTCCTCTCACATAGCAGCCCCACCCCAAGGGAACCTCTGCTCTTTAATCACACAGTGGCTTGGCCCGTGTCTGTACTCCATCCTGGTGGAGTCTTACAACAGGAGTTCTCTCCCCGGTGAGACGCATCCAGACGGCTGCGTGATGGAGCCCTTCCCGTCGCCTTCCTGTTACATGGATGCATACAGCTCAGTTTCATCCTCCCTGCTGATGACAGGCCTCCAGATGACCTAAGCAGCTATCAGCAATCTGGCCTAAGTCAGTGGCCAAACTGATCAGACACTGAAGTCGCTCCCCATCCCTGGGAGAAGTGGGATGTGATGCCAGCATCCCGTACCGGATTGGCAGCTCCCTGCTAATGCGACTGGCAACGCAGCAGAAGACAGCCCAAGTCCTCGGGTCCCTGCCACCCACATGGGAGACCCGGTTGGAGTTCTTGGCTCCTGGCTTCGGCCTGGTCCCGCTCTGACTGTCACAGCCATTTGGGATGTGTGCCAGCAGATAGAAGGTCTCTCTCTCTCTCTTTCTCTTTCTTTCTCTCTAATTCTCTCTATGAATTACAGAGAAGACGGGGGTTGGTGGGGGGGAGAACCATCTTCCATTTGTTGGTTCACTCCCCAGATGGCTGCAATGGCCAGAGCTGAGCCGGGCAAAGCCAGGAGCCAGGAGCTTCATCCAGGCCTCCCCCTTGGGCGCATTATGGGTGATGGTTGTACCCTGTGCACCGCAACTCCAGCCCTGAAGCCTTACACCTAAGAGTTCTCGGGGCCGGTGCTGTGGCATAGTGAGTTGAGCAGCCATCTGTAGTGCCAGCATCCCATGGTCCTGGCTGCTCCACCTCTGATCCAGCTCCCTGCTAACGACCTGGGAAAGCAGCAGAGGATAGACCAAGTCCTTGGGCTCCTGACCTAAGGAGGAGACCTGGATGAAGCTCCTGGCTCCTGGCTTCGCCCTGGCCCAGCCCTGGCCGCTGTGGCCATCAGAGGAGTGAACCAGCAGAGGCAACATTCTCTCTCTCTCTCTCTCTCTGGTTTCCTGGCCTTCTACAGCCGCTCTGCAAAGATGGGTGCCCTCTTCACTTCACCGAACATGGCAGCCTCAAGGGGTGCAGTGCCAGCCGCGTGTCACACGGCCATGGCAAGCGGTGCATGGCCCCTTTGTTCCGGGCTTTCTTGACCGTTCTTACTGCGGGGGAGAGGCAAAGAAAGGTGGAGACAGGAACCCTCTTCTCACGCGCGGCAGAAGAAAGAAGGAAGGAAACGCTCAGAGAAGCACTGCAGGCTTCGGCGTTTCGACATGCAGCCAGCTGCAGCTACACGCCCTTTGTACAGGCCAATAAACTGAGGCAGAGGGAGAAGCTGCCGGCCCCTCCTGCTGCCTCAGCAAGGCCAGAGGCCCTGGGCTGGGCTGGCTCTGTGCTCATGCTATTACACCCCTGCCCTGCCCGAAGCGGAAGCCAGGGGACAGCGGTGAGCAGGCCTGGTCTCTGACGGCACCGTCTATGGAAGCTGCTCTCTGCCTTAGGCCTGGGAAATGTCCCTCTCTAAGCTTCCTCCATGCCAAACATTTAGTGACATTCCTTAAGTCCTCTGTGGCACTTGGAAAACACAGCTACTGGCTAACTATATTAAGAAACGCCATCCACAGCCCACCCCGGCCAGCCTCACGAGCCCCAGTGACGTCCAAACTCCAGGGTCATGGGGAAAGAGGCCCCTGGTGGCCTCTTGGGTCTTAAATTGCTTTTCCTGGCACAGTCCTGCCCTCTGGCCCCTGCCAGACAGACAATTGCAAAGTGACCTTGCTTTACGAGAACTCTAGATTAAAAAAGAAAGGAGGAAAAAAGCTGCCAGCAGACGGGCCACAGTGACCAGTGTTTGGCCAGCACCTCCTTGGGCCGACACAGGAGTCCATCTGCAGCAGACAGCCCCACACCCCATGGTCAGGTTCATGTCGATACTGGAAAGGAAGCATCCTTCTGTCTTCTTCAACCTCCAGGAGCACACCGGCCTCCTGGGGGCCCCACTGACAAGCAAGCTCCAACCCACTGGTCTGCCCCGGGGCCCGGGACTCTGCATTTATAACAGGTGCGGCTGCTGCTGCCGCCGGTCACTCTGAGCAGCCAGGCTCTAGAAACTGTAACAAGACACAAAGTCAGTGCTTCTCTGGCTGCACAGAGAACCACGGAGAGTCCTACCAGGACCAACTTGAAGCAGAAATGCCTGGAGGAGAGTCCGACCCCCAGAATAAACAAAACAGCACCTTGCACGCCCCAGAGAGAGGCTGTGCAATGAGATGTCTGGCAGGATTTGAAAACCCCTGCATGGAGATAAGGAAAAGGCCGAGGGAAAACAGGGCTCCCCAAGGTATGCGGGAGCACCAGGGGGGTAAAGGAATCGTCGTCTCTTTTGACCGGGCGTTGCTCACTCTGCACAGCCACGAACAGCATCGCTGTGGCGCCCGGGGTTACTGGCGTCATTGCGTGCAACCCCGCACACACAGGCGCTCTCCGCAACCTCCCCACACCTGGTTCTTCATGACGCCTGCAAGGGTACCTCCAAGAGCTCATAAAAAAAACAAAAACAAAAACGGGCTTACAGGAGAGGCTCACGGGGGTGCAAAAACCTCTGTGATCCACGCATCATTTCTTCCCAGCACCCGTTTTCATGGACTTTGTGAAAACCGCTCCGCCCACTGCACTGTACCACTGGGCCCCGGCCAGGCACTGCCTCCCCCTTTATTGGAGGCTGAGAGGCTGAGGAGCCCGCCAAGGTCGCCGTGACTGAATGGTGAGAGCGGAGGGAACGTGGGGCCAGCTGATGCCAGCGCCCGGGCCATAAATCAGGGCTCAGCAAACTGCAGCCGGGCCGAACCCCACCCTCCGCCAGTTGATGCAGGGCCCTGGAGCTAGGAACGGCTTTGCACATTCCTGAACGGTTAGGGGGGGAAATCAAGAGGAGGAGTAATTCACCAAGTGTGAGTTGTAGGAGTCTCACGGGCGGCTGCGGCGCCAGGAGTGTGGCTGGCACGGAGCCACGCCCGCTGGTCCAAGGCTCGGCTCCGAGCTGAGACCGTGTGGCCCGCGGAGCCTGGACTCGCCGCCCGGCCCCGGCGGGAAAACGGCTGCTGACTCCTGTGTTCGACTCCTGCGTTCAACGGTTTCGCTGTTTATAAATTCCCTGCTTTGCTTTTTTTTCATACCTTTCTGCCCTCCCCACCCCCACCCTCAGACTCTGCTAAACTCTGACTTGCAAAGCTGCTTTGGGGGCAGACAGCCCAGCAGGTTCAGCCGCCCCCTGGGGTGCCAACGTCCTGAGTGAGCACGGGTTCGGGTTCGAGTCCCGCCTGCTGCCTCTGAACAGCTGCACCTGCCCTTCCCTTTCCCGAAAAGATCTTCCCCCATTCCCATTCAACTCCTGCTCACCCATCGATACCCAGGGCCGCGTCCCCCCAGTCACCCCACAGCACAGCACAGGGCGCCCTTGTCACATCTTTATCATCGAGGAGAGAGAGAGAGAGAGAGAGAGAGAGAGAGAGAGAGGAGAGAATCTTCCATCTGCTGGTTCACTTCCCCAATGGCTGTGACGGTTGGGGTTGAGGTTGGGCCGGTCCCAAGCCAGGAGCTGGGAGCCGGGAGCTCCATTGGGGTCTCTCTCGTGGGTGAGGGGCCCAGGCACTTGGGCCACCCTCCAGTGCTTTCCCAGGCCATCAGCAGGGAACTGGACCTGAAGCAGAGTGGCTGGGACTCGAACAGGCGGCCACCTGGGACGCCGGCGCTTAAGGAGGTGGCTCAACCCGCTGAGCCGCGACGGGAGCCCCGTGCAGGGCATTTCCCCTGACCTCCTCGGCCTTCCTGTCTCCTGGTCATGCAGAAGGGCCGGCCCTTTCAAGGCACGGAGCTGACCCCTGACCCCGGCCCCCTCCCACCCTCGTGGGCCCCGCTAGCCCCCACCCCGCGTCATTTCCACACTCGCTCCATCCTCCCTCCGACTCCGGCACTTGTTAGAGAAGACAGGGCGTCTTTATCCCAGCGGGGCCGCCGTAATGGGGGTCTCGGGGAGCGGAGGGCTCCGAGCACCAGGGGATTCACAACCAAGAAGAGGACTGGGCCGTGGGGCACCCAGTGTTCCCCGAGGGACACATCAGGGCTCAGGGCATGCGGGCCGGCGGCCGCGACAGGATTCGAACTGCAGGCAGGCCAGGGCCGCCGGACAGCAGGGGCGGGGGCTTCCGGACTCAGCTGGATTCTTGCGCAACTGGACAGCGCCCGAGGCCTGGGCCGGGAGAGGCCTCGGGGCCTGGGCCCAGCTCGGGGAGGACGCAGCCTCGGCCACCTCCGGCTTCTTTAACTTCTCCCCGCCTGGGCCGCAGCTCCCCGGCTCAGGCGCATCCCAATCGCCCCCCACTTCCGGGGCCAGTTTCCAGGTCTCCTCCGCGCCTGGGCTCCCCGGGGGACGCCCACCTCGGCCCCCCGACACCCGCGGGAGGGCTCAGGGCCGGTGGGGCCGGGGAATCCAGGGCGGAAGCTGCAGAGCCACGGAGGACAGGCGCCTCCTCCGGCCGCTGGGCCTGGGTCCCCAGGGCGAGCTGACGGTCAACGGCCGGAGCCCGAGCTGGGCCCTGCGTGTCCGCGCCCCAGGCCGGCGCCCCTAGGGGTGAGGGGTGACCTCATCGCCGTGAGTCCCCCGCTGCGGGTCCACTGAATGGCCCGAGTAGGGCTGCAGAGGTGGCGCCACAGCGCGGGCTGAGAACGCCCACGCCACTCCTTCCGCCAGCCCCTAGAGAAAGCAGAAGCGCCCAGTAAGCGCCGCCCCAAAGACTAGGCTGCGCCCTGCACCCCCGACCCGCACGAGCCCCCCCATCACCAGGCGCTCCGGCGCGGCCCCTTTAAGAGGCGGTGGCCGCGGTGCTGCCCCCTGGCGGCCGCCGGGCGCGCTGCCTCCGCTGTCCGGCGGGCTCCCGGGGCCGGGCCGGCCAGGGCTCCGGCGGAGGGGTCGGCGGCGGGGCCGGCCTGCGGGGTGCGCGGGCGCTGCCGCCGCCCTTCTCGGCGAGCGGCGCGTGAGGCTCGCGCCGGGGCCGCGGGCCGAGCTCGCCCGGAGCGGCCGAGCGCGGGGCGCGGAGGGTGGGGCGGGCGGGCGCGCTGCTCGGGCCCGCGCGGCGCGAGGGGCCAGTGTCCGCCGCGGCCCAGGGCGCGGCGCTCGCGAGCCCGCGGCGGGCGGCCCCGCGCGGCGCAGCCAGTGGCGTCCGGCGCCCAGCACCGCCCCCCGGGCCGGCCGCCCGCCGCGCCCCGCCCCGGCCCGCCCCCGCCGGCAGGACTGCGCGCCCGGAGCGCGTTCCGCGTCCCCGCCGCCGGGAGGAGGTGCCCGCACGCTCCGGCGCGCGCCGCCCGCCCGCCTCGGCCTGTGGGCGCTTTCCCCGGCCCAGGCTCCGCGCCCCAGGAAGATGCAGACGTTTCTGAAGGGGAAGAGAGTGGGCTACTGGCTGAGCGAGAAGAAGATCAAGAAGCTCAACTTCCAGGCCTTCGCGGAGCTGTGCAGGTGAGGGGGACCCCCGGCCCGAGCGCCGGCCGGGGAGGCTGGGGCGAAGGGGTGCGTGCCGGGGGACGGGATCCGGGCGCCCAGGGGCCGGTGCGGGCGCTGTGGCGCGGACCGGGACGCTCAGGTGCACGGAGAGCCGGCTCGGGAGGCCCCCGGGTGCCCAGGGCGCAGCGGGCGCGCGGCTGAGCGCGGGGAGGGCCCTGGGCACCCGGGGCGCCCGCGCTGCCTGGCAGGGGGCTGGCTGGTACTTTGGGCCGGAGTGGTCGTCTTCCTCCGCCCCCTTCCCTTTCTCAGGGGAGGGCACCTGCGGGTGTGGACCACCTACTACGTGCCCCGCGTGTGCGCGGCTCCCGGAGCTGTCAGCGCCGTGGCCGGCTTGAGCCCAGCCGAAGCGAGTGGCAGTACTTGGCACGTCCGTGGTGATTTGCTGTCTCATTAGCGCCTCGCAGCAACCGTGCACATTGGCCGGGGTGGGGATCCTGGGCCACGTGTCGGGGCAGGGGGACTGATCCGCAGAGGTGCTTCTGCAGGGGTCCCCGTGCCGGGGAGTGGCTGGTGCGCCAGAGGTGCCGGGGGACATGCGTGCGGTGTGGCTCGGCCTCCTGCCGTCCGGCTCTGCCCGCGCCTGGGCCCCCGCGCTGCTGCTCCGTGGCGGCGGAGGGTCAGGTGTGCCATAGATCGCATTCTTAGTCCCTCAGCCCTCCCCAGACCTGGGTCAGGTGTGCCGTGCCCAGCTGCCCAGCCGTGGCTCTGCTGTGGCATGTCAGTGAACGCCGCGCAGCAGCCGGCGTCCCGAGCCTTTTCCGAGCTCCGGGCGGAAGCGTTTTGTTAGATTGGATTTTTGAAAATTGGCCCCAGTTGGCATTCGTGTGTCCCTGTCGTGTCCCCTGGCACGCTGGAGAAGTGAACACTTGGCTTTCTTTCTGCCGTGGTATGCGGCGAGTGGCGGGTCTGAGTGGCGCCCACAGGCCCCTCTGTGCCCCTCACGGCCCTCCTTGGGGTCCCCAGGTGCTCTGTGTGCCTGGGTCAGGGTGGGGGTGGTCGCCTTCTTCCAGGCCAGGTCGTCATGGGCTGTAGTGCGTGGGAGCTCACAAGGAGACCAGGAGGGGCTGTGGCCGGAGCTTTGCACACAGGTCCTGGGTTGAAGGGGGACCCCAGACACCGTGCGTGTCGCTGCAGAAGTTTGGGTTGTGGGGGTCCAGCTCTGACCGGAGGCCCCTGGGAGTCTGGAACCCAGTGAGAACCTTGCACCCTCCCCACGCAAGTCTGCCTGTGCCTGTGTCACCCGTGCCCGGGGCTGAAGTTCCGGGCTTGTCATCAGGTTGGTAGGAACTTGGTAGCTGGGAGTCCCGGCCGGGGCTCAGGGCCAGGTCCTCCCGCTGGACCGCCGGACCCGCTTGGCTCTCCTGAGGACCCCTGCCTTTCAGGGGGTGGAGGGCTTCAGGGCAGGCGATGGCGTCGCAGTCCCAGCGGCCGACGGTCGGAGCACAGTGTCTCTGAAGGGGCTGCTGTGCCCAGGGTCTGGTCGCCTGCCTTTGTCCAGCATGGGGGCTCCTGAGAGGAGGCCGAGAGCATGCGGGCCCCGGCAGGGCCCCGGGAAGCCCACCCTGTGTTTCCACGAGGGGAGCTCTAGATGTTTTGTCACTGAAGCTGAAGAAGGAAAAGAAAACACCAAACAGAGTTTTTCTGTTTCTTGATTGCTTTCAGCGCACTGCCCCCTGGCGGCCACAGTTCCACGCTGGCTGCCGGTGACCCGAGCTTTTGCTGTGGCTGTTTGGCGTGAGCCACGCTGTGGACAGGTGCTGTCACGTTTCTGATGCTCACAATGCGGGCGTGCCACGCTCCCGTGTTGCAGGGCGAGGAAGCGTGTCCGAGCTCCCCAGTGAAACAGCCCGGGACGTTTGAGAACTCGCGGCCCCGCTCTGCGTGTGTGGGTGACCTGGGAGGACCAGGATGAGCTGTTTAGTGGAGTCTCAGGCTTTGCAAGTCTCAGGGCAGGAGCATGCTGGCGAGCGTCTCACCCGGCCTCCGCTGTTTTACGGATGGGGAAGCGGGCAGCAGGGGGCAGGTTCTAGGCTTTCTCCTTGGGCCACTGCACGGTGACACGCGGCGTTTTCTTCCCAGGGGTGGTCGGCCTCTGCTCTTTGTCCCTAGGGGCACTTTCCCTTCAAGGCTGTCCCTCTCCTCCCGGGGCATTGTGTCGATGGCAGCAGTGGGCAGCCAGGCCCTGGGAAGCTCCCTCCAGGGAGCTGCCCTGTCACTTGTGACCCAGCTGACAGGTGGGCCTTGGAACCGGCTGGTGGTCAGGGTCTTCCAGCACCCCCCCCCCACTCTGCAGGGCTGCCCTGGGACCAGCTGGTGGTCAGGGGTCCCGGCTGGTGCTGGCCCTCCAGCGTGTCCCCCCACTCTGCAGGGCTGCCCTAGGACTGGCTGGTGGTCGGGGGTCCCGGCTGGTGCTGGCCCTCCAGCGTGTCCCCCCCCACTCTGCAGGGCTGCCCTGGGACTGGCTGGTGGTCGGGGGTCCCGGCTGGTGCTGGCCCTCCAGCGTGTCCCCCCTACTCTGCAGGGCTGCCCTGGAACCCGCTGGTGGTCAGGGTCTTCCAGCTGCCCCCCCACTCTGCAGGGCTGCCCTGGGACCAGCTCGTGGTCGGGGGTCCCAGCTGGTGCTGGCCCTCCAGCGTGTCCCCCCTACTCTGCAGGGTGCTCTGGGACCAGCTGGTGGTCGGGGGTCCCGGCTGGTGCTGGCCCTCCAGCGTGCCCCCCCCCCCCACTCTGCAGGGCTGCTCTGGGACTGGCTGGTGGTCGGGGGTCCCGGCTGGTGCTGGCCCTCCAGTGTGTCCCCCCTACTCTGCAGGGTGCCCTGGGACTAGCTGGTGGTCGGGGGTCCCGGCTGGTGCTGGCCCTCCAGTGTGTCCCCCCTACTCTGCAGGGTGCCCTGGGACTAGCTGGTGGTCGGGGGTCCCGGCTGGTGCTGGCCCTCCAGCGTGCCCCACCCCGGCACCGTCTCCGCCCCTTCCACCTGCCCTCTGCCCCTCACCCCTTCCCTTCATGGCTTTATCACGGTGCCCAGGAGGAGCGACAGAGGGGAATGAAGAAACAAAGCTGTTCACTGGCCGCAGTGGGTGATTTTCTTGCTATTTTGTGTTGTAAGCTCTCCCCCTGGGCCCCGCTGAGCCAAGCCGGCCCACCCGGCTTCCCTCTGTTCTCCGCTCCTCCGACTCCCTCTGTCCTCACCAGTCTTGCCTGGGGTTGCCGGAGCCGGTGATGGAGGCACTGGGCTTCGTGAGGCCTCTGGTGTAAGGTATGGCAGAGCATCGCCTGCGTTCACCGGAATCACAGCTGATTTTCAGCGATTTCCAAGGCCCCTGCCTCAGGTAACCTCCCCTGCAGCCCGGGACTGCGGCCTGGGGAAGCAGAAGCCCAGGGCATGTCGGGGTTGTGCTCTGCCGGCTGGGGGCTCCCCTGAGCCCAGGCTCCGGGCCCGGCCCCTGCCCCTGCGAGCGTGGCCTCCCGGTTTGAGCGTCTGTCTGCTCAGGTGTGCCTGTGCGTGCTCAAGGCGCTGTCAGCGCATCCTTTCCCCTCCAGGGACCCATCTGGGCAGTTCCAGGCCCCTTCTAGGGTCCACGTGTGGCGTTAGGAGCGTGGTGGCAGCCCGGGGAGGGTGGAGGTGTGTCGGCCTGCCTGTTTCCCCGGGAGGGCCAACTCGGAGGCCCCCTGTGCCGGGTCCGCTTGGCGTTTCTGTGCTGGGATTCTCGGGACGAGTGCGGGGGAGGAACGAGGCGCTTTGCCAGGACTGAGTGATGTGGGTGTGCGTGGGTGTTTTTGTGTTTGTGTTGCTATCTGCCTTTGCCACCATTCTGGGCTACGGAGGGGGAGGAGGCACTGACTTAGGTCTCCCGTGTGACAGTGCACGGTGGGGCAGCCACAACCCAGCCCCGCTACTCGGCTCCCTTCCAGCAAACCCGAGAAGAGCCCCGTGCAGACAGGCTTATCTGTTGGGAGGCCGACACAGGCCTGGGGTGCAGGCCTGGCCGCGTGGGGCCCGCACCTGACGCTGGCAGTGGCAGGACGTAGCAGGCTGCTGTGGACATCCCTGAGCGCCCATCTCCGGGCACGTGGGCTCCGTCAGTGCCACCATGGCTCAGCGTGGTGAGAGGGTCGCTGTCCGCCCTCAGCGATTTCGTGTTCTTGGATTCGGCTGTTTGAGGATGACCCCACAGTCCCTGACGCTGCTCACGGATTGTTGGGATTTGAAACTCAGGTCAGTGGGCATGGCTAAGGAGGGGCCTTGTCCTGCCTGGTGGTATTCCAGCCGTCATAGTGTGGCTCCATGTTTTTTTTTTTTTTTTTTTTTTTAAGATTTTAGTTATTTATATGAGAGGTTGAGTTATAGACAGAGAGAAAGGTCTTCCATCCCCTGGTTCACTCCCCAAATGGCAGCAACCCCCGGAGCTGGGTCAATCTGAAGCCAGGAGCCAGGAGCTTCTTTCGGGTCTCCCACGTGGGTGCAGGAGCCTGAGGACTTGGGCCATCTTCTGCTGCTTTCCCAGGCACATTAGCAGGGAACTGGATCAGAAGAGGAGCAGCTGGGGCACAGACCGGTGCCCCTGTGGGATGCCGGCGCTGCAGGCAGAGGCTTAGCCCGCCGTGTGGCCCAGGTGACACCCGTGAAGCCAGGGAGGGTGTCTGCACCTGCTTCCTGGGTGGGGCAGGCGGGAGGCCCGCGAGGGGAGGGAGGGAGGGGATGCGTCCATGCCTGGTAAGTTTGGAGAGGGAGGTGCTGGTGCTGAGTCTCCTGGAATGCTGGGGTTCTCCATTCACACGCTCGGTGCTGGGGTTGGCTACCATTGGTTGTTTTCGGTTTCATTCTGAGTATTTCATGTGTGCATACATTTAACAGAACTTCAGAGGATGCAAGGCTCACACAGAAAAGTCAGCCCGTTTCCGTCCCGTCCTGAATCCCAGTCTCCTCCGAAGGTGCCCGCAAGCCCAGGGCCCAGGCGTGTGCGGGGAGAACCCTGCGTGCCCCGCTCAGCTCTGCCCATCGCGGGCAGCGTCGTGTCTGCCAGGAGTTCCACGCGGCTGCTTCACCAGACGAATCTTGTGTTTTCTTTTATTAAAATTAATTTATTTGAAAGAGCTACAGAGAGAGAGATGGAGAGGAAGAGGGAGAGAGAGAGAGAGATCCTCCATCTGCTGGTTCACTCCCCAGATGTCCACGACGGCTGGGGCTGGGCCAGGCTGAAGCCAGGAGCCAGGAGCTTCTTCCAGTCTCCCATGTGGGTGCAGGGGCCCAAGCACTTGGGCCGTCCTCTGTTGCTTTCCCAGGTGATGGCAGAGAGCTGGATCGGAAGTGGAGCAGCTGGGACTCGAACAGGCGCCCATACGGGATGTGGCACCGCAGGCGGCAGCTTTACCCGCTACGCTGTGACACCGGCCATGTTTTCATTTTCAATGGCAAGCTGGTCCCGCTCTTACGGAGCAGACCACGTTTCTTCCCTGGGGTTTGCTTCTGCCGGTGCAGCAGTGTGTGCCCTGCCCCTGTGCCTGGGTGCCCACTGCTGAGTGAGTGAGTGGTGGGGTCAAAGGGCACGGCATGTTACTGCTCCCGAAGCTGCGGGGCCAGGTTTGGCTGGCGACTCACACGCTCCCCTGCAGTGTGTGACGAGCACAGGCTGTGGATGGTCCCCTGGGTTTGCACTTCCCCTCTGGTGGGGGGAGGGAGTGGTGGACCACCACGCTCTAGGCAGCACCGGATGGAGCAGGGCCCCTGCGTGCAGGTGGTCCTGACCACCCGGCAGCCTGCCTCCCTCGGCTCGCTGCCCCACCCGGTGAGCACACCGGGCGCGTCTGGGAAACCCTCGGCGGAGCACCGTGCTTGAGCTGTCCGACGTGGCCAGGGCCTCTCCTCCCACTCACGTTTTCAATGCAGCTTTCAAGGGATTCTCTGGTGCCTCCTTTTTAAAAAGTGATGTTCCCATGGGGCTGGAGCTGTGGCTTAGTGGGTAAAGCCGCTGCCCGAGATGCCTGTATCCCCTATGGGCGCCAGTTCAAGTCCCAGCTGCTCCACTTCTGATCCAGCTTCCTGCTAGTATACCCGGAAAAGCAGTGGAAGATGACCCAAGTGCTTGGGCTCCTGAACCTGCGTGGGAGACCCAGAAGAAGCTCCTGGCTCTGGGCTTCAGCCTGGCCCAGCCCTGGCCATTGCAGTCATTTGGGGAGTGAACCAGCAGGATGGGAGATCTCTCTCTCTCTAACTCTGCCTTTCAAGTAAATAAATTTTTTTTAAGATTTATTTACTTGAAGGACAGAGTTACAAAGAGGCAGAGAGAGAGAGAGAGAGAGAGAGAAGTTTCCATCCTCTGGTTCACTATGGAGCTGAGCCAATTGGAAGCCGGGAACCAGGAGCTTCTTCCAGGTCTCCCACATAGGTGCAGGGGCCCAAGCACTTGGGCCATCTTCTACTGCTTTCCCAGGCCATAGCAGAGAGCTGGATTGGAAGTGGAGCAGCCAGGACTTCAACTGGCACCCATATGGGATGCTGGCACTGCAGGCGGCAGCTTTACTCGCTACACCGCAGCACTGGCCCCTAAAAATAAATCTTTTTTTTTTTTTTAAGCGACGTTCCTTTCAGGAAGGCAGTCTTCCTCCAGGAGCCATTCACCGCCTTCCTTGGCTGGCAAAGCTGCTGTGCCAAACACCTGCCCCGGCCTGCATGATCCGGGCCTGTCCCGGCCACTCCCGCGGCAGCAGCTCCTGGAGAGCCGACCTGTGGGTGTGTGGCCTTGCTGTGAGGACGGTGTGGGGCTCCTGAGAGAAGCCCCCTGGGGAGGGCGTGGCAGGGGCCTGTCCTGCTCCCACACCAGTGCTTGCTCATGTCCTGCGGCTGGCAGAGGCTTCTTGCAAACACAGGGCACCTGTGGGCCTGGCACCCGCCCCTGCTGGGCTCTGCAAGCTGGCCGGGCCTTTGTCTCGCCTGCTCCTGGCCTCCTCAGGAGGCAGCTGCCCTTTGTGGCCAGCAGGGCTTCCGCACTGGCCCCTCCTGGTGCCAGACTGAGGCTGTGACAGCCCCAGGACTGCTCTCTCTCCACCTGCTTTTAGGGTTTGGCAGGTGGCTATGCAAGTAGGGTCACTCCCGTGAGGGGACCCCAGGCTCCTGCCTCCCGCTGTGACCCCTGTGTGCTGGGTACCCCGCCCTGTTAACTGCTCACCTAGTGGATGCCCCTAAGCCCAGCCGCCCTGGAGAGCGGGTCAGGATCCGTGCACAGCTCAGCCTCCCATGTAAAGTCAGGACCCTGAGCGGGACCCGGGGACCCCCCGCTGCCAGCCTTGCCCTTGGCCTCCGACTTCTCCCTGTCTTGCTCGCTGACCATCTTGCCTTTCAAACAGTGGTTCCATGAAGGTGGCGGCTGTGGCAGGTTTGCACCTGTGACTGTGAGTGAGTGGATTGGTGAACTGCTTGGTGTTTTGTCCTGGTAACTCTGGGGTGCTGTGGCGTGCTCAGGAAGCCCAGGGGGTGGGGGTGGTGCCGGAGAGGGAGTGATGGGGGGGTTGTTGTGATGGGGGCTCCGTGTTCACTCAGCAGGTCCTGTGCTGGGTGTGCAGCTCGCGGGTGATGGAGTGGAGCCGGGAGAGAGCTGTGGCAGAGCGGGCCGTGGCCACCGCGGCACTCTGTGGTCAGAGACGGATTCTCTGAGGGGGTGACATCTGGTGAGAGGGGCCGAGAGCTTCCCCCAGGAGCTGAAAGGCCCACGGGTGGCTGGAGGCCACGTGCCTGACTTGGCCGGTTTCCACTTGGGACACGTGGCCACAGGAGGTATTCGGGGGGGGGGGGGCCCTTCCAGAGCCTCTACCCTGCCAGGGCCCGGGGACAGGAGCCCAGGCCAGCCCTGTGTCTGGCTGTCAGTGGCTCTGGGCTGTCGCCTCAGGTGGGAGCCCCTCGTGAGGTCAATGTTGGCTGGATTTGCCGGTCACAGGAGGCCCCGGGCCTTGGTGATGACTCAGCATCTGAGTCCGCCCTCCCCACGAGGTGTGGCCCTTGGGGATTCTCCGGGGGATGCGGGTGGGGCCCTGGGATCTCCTGTAGGAAGTTCACATGGTGTTTTCCTAAAGCGTGCAACTGGCTGGCCCCGCAGAACCCGCAGCACCGGTGCGCACCAGTTTTCCAGGGCTGAGCTGCTTCTGAGGGGCGGAGTCTCTGGGGTTGGGGGTGCAGGTAGAGATCAAGGCTCCCAGGCTGGGCTCTGTGAGAGCCCCCGCTTTGCGTTCCCCAGAGCTTGTGCTGGGACCCCCGGCTACCTGCCAAGCCCCTTCTCAGAGGGAGCAGGGCAGCAGCTGCAGGCCCCCCCCCCCCCCCCCAGCTCTGCCCGCGGTCACTGCTGTCGGCTGAACCGCTTCTCCCCCACCTTGAAGACTTCTTGCTTCCGGCTGCTGCTCTGCCCTGGGGTGTCCCGAAAGGTGGATCCCGAGGCCGGATCTGGGCTGGTTTTGCACAGCACACATTCCTGGGGACCGGCCTGGCCAGATGCGACACTGATTGTGGGCCCTGCCTGGGAGAGGTGATAACATAGCCCGGGGTGTTTGCCTGTGCGGTTTACGCCATCCACCTGTGAGTCTTCGGGGAAGGTCTGCGTGTGGCCTGGGGTCACCCAGGTGCTCCTGGAGCCTGGGCTTGGGGCTTGTTCCAGAGGCCTGGCTGTCTGGAGGCCTGGCTGTCCAGGGGGATGTGTTGGGTTCCTCTGTGGCTCACACCGGATCTCAGAGGATTCCGAGAGCCTGCCAGGGCTGGGGGAGGGGCAAGGGCACCTGAGCAGCAGAGCTGGGACTCACCCTGGAGGCTGATTGGCTCCTCCCGCTGTGCCGGGTCCAGCCTGCGAGGACGCTTCTAGTTTCGGGCATAGCATCGCGCTGCCACAGCCCTGCTGCTCAGGTTCAGAGCAAAAGTGAAGGGCCTTTTTTTTTTTTTTTAAATTAGATGTTTATTTTCATCTATTTGAAAGGCAGTGTGACAGGGAAGAAAGAGAGGGAGAGCTTTCATTCACTGGTTCACTCCCCAAATGCCTAAAGCAGCCAGGGCCGGGCCAAGCGAAGGCCAGGAGCCTGGAACTGAATCTGGGTTTCCCATGTGGGTGGCAGGGGGCCAAGCACTTGAACCATCATCTGCTGCCTCCCAGGATGCATTGACAGGAAGCTGGCTCAGAAGCGGAGCAGCCGGGACTCGAACCTGCGCTCTGATATGGGGTGTGCGCATCCTAAGTGGTACCAGAACGTCTGTCCCCAGAGGGTTCCTGTCTGAGCTTTCCCTGTGTGCGGTTGTTGGGCCCAGAGGGGTGATGCATCGTGGAGAATGGTGATGAACTTGAACTTGGCACACAAGACTTGTCCAGCTGGCCAGTGCTCTGCCTCCCCAAGCCTCCACCCTCTGTTGGTACAGTGGGCGTGGTACCTTCACCCTCAGGCTAGTGTGGCTGTGCCTCATATGTTACAGGACCCCGCTCCTCCCAGGGCCACCTCCTCTCCCTCTTACCGTCTGTGTTGGGAGCCCCAGCCAAGGGCACACAGGGGGCTCCTCTGCCCAGTTTCTTTTTCTGGTGTGGGGGGGTGGGAGGAGCAGTGTCTGCCAGGCCCAGTGACTGGCTCACTGCTTCCTGGGAGGGTGGGGGTGTTAGGTGGGTGCTGGGGTGCGGAGAGGACGCACCTGTGGCAGTTTTACTTTCGGTTCTGCCTCACACCCTACTTCCACCCAGCAGCGGAGGGCTGAGCTGCAAGGGAACTTCCGTCCTCACCCTGGGCCACTTGTCCCAGTGCAGATGCCAGGCCCTGCAGGGACGCGGGGGCGCGCCCAGCATCTGCCCTTTGAAAAGCACCCCATCCACTCCTTCGTGCCCTCCCACAACGTGCGCTTATTGAGTGCCTGTTGCATGCTGGGCGCTCTCGGGGTCTGAGCACTGCAGAGTTCCCACGAGCCTCGGGCATCCTGAACGCAGCCTCCAAGGACTGCTCTCCGGCCAGTGGGCAGCTCCGCCCGCAGTGTGCCGGCCTGGGCGCCCCTCAGGGTCCTGGCCTCTTGGGTTTCTGGATGAGGAAGAAAGTGATGAAGGTCTGTTGTGTGTCCTGGGTGCACTTTCTCCTTCACTGTGCACCTGCAGGTGTGGAATTGGAGGCCCGGGGAAGATGCAGAGTGAGCCCCAAATTGAGAGCCAGCAGGTGGGGTGGCTTGGATGCACCCCTGGCCTCACTGACACCGAAGTTATTTTCTCTCAGGTTTTATTAAAGTCCTCACGTTCCCTAAGGAATCCGTGAGGAGAAGAGGAATTCTGGGCATTCCGTTAGGGTTCTGATGTGGGCAGGCCTAGGTGGCAGCACCCGCATCCGGGTCCTATTGGGAGGAAGCCCTTCTTCCTGCAGAATCGGCTCCCAGGTGCCCGTTTCCCCACCTGGACCTGGGTGTGGCCACGCTGAGCCTGGGCTGGGTTTGCCTGCAGGCCCCCTCGCTGCTCTGACGAGGCCTGAAGCTGTGAGCTTTCGGCCTTTGTAAATCCTGGGGTGGCCCCTGCTGGCGAGGGAGGGGCCGTGCTCCTGGGGGAGCTGATGGTGGTTCCCCACCCTCGCATGGAGGGGGCAGGGGATGCTCCTCCGGAAATGCGGGCCCTTGTGATACTGCACTCTGCCCTGGGCTGCGTGATTTGTTTGTTTTTAAAGGTTTATTTATTTTATTCAAAAGATACAATGAGGGAGAGAAGAGGGAGAGAGAGTATGCCAGTGAGCTCTGTCATCCACTGGCTCACTCCCCAAATGCCCGCAATAGCCAGGGCTGGGCCGGGTCAAAGCCAGGAGCCAGGATCTCAGTCCAGGCCCCCCACAGGGGTGGCAGGGACCCAGACACTTGGGCCATCACCTGCTGCCTCCCAGGGTGCATTAGCAGGTGGGTGGGTTGGAAGCGGAGTAGCCAGGATTTAAACTGGCTCCCTGATACGGGATGCAGGCGTCCCAAGCTGCGTGGTGTTTTTTTTTTTTTTTTTTTTTGACAGGCAGAGTTAGACAAAGAGAGACAGAGAGAAAGGTCTTCCTTTTCCGTTGATTCACCCCCAAAATGGCTGCTACGGCCGGCGCTGCGCCGATCCGAAGGCAGGAGCCAGGTGCTTCCTCCTGGTCTCCCATGGGGTGCAGGGCCCAAGCACCTGGGCCATCCTCCACTGCACTCCTGGGCCACAGCAGAGAGCTGGCCTGGAAGAGGGGCAACCGGGACAGAATCTGGTGCCCCGACCGGGACTAGAACCCGGTGTGCCGGCGTCCAAGCTGTGTCTTAACTCGCTGCGCTGCCGAGCCTGCCTCTGCATGATTTGATTGCTACAAGTACCGTGTAGCCCTGTGAGTCTCAGTAGCCCCCGTCCGTGGAGCCCCAGGCCCTCGCCTGACTCTCCGTGCCCCTGGACAGACTTGGGCTCAGGGAGGCTGCACTCCTCCGGGGCTCTCCCAGGAGTGGGCTCTGAGATGGAGCAGGGGCTGGCTCCCTGTGGCCTGAGGTCTCCTGCAGCCACCCGCCCGCCCGCAGCGCCCCTTAGCTGCTACGTTCTGTCTCCTTTCCGGTTGCGGCTGGATGCATTGTTCACCTGGAGGATCAGGACCTTCTGGCACTGACTCACCGATGCCCACTCAGGCTGCGAGGCTGACGCACGCGGCTGCCCGCACTGCGGGTGCCCAGGCTGGGCTGCCTGGTTTGTGAAGTGCTCTGTCCAGGCCGCAGCCAGATTCCCAGGTTCCCAGGGGATCCTGCTGTGTTCGCCTGCCTCGTTCCTTCCTCGGACCGCTCTGAGCCTGTACGGCCAATGCTGCGTGGCCCACTGCTCTGTGTAGACTGTCACTTCCTGCGTGTCACTCTGGGGGCCTGGAACTTTGCTGGTATTAGGGGCGTAGAGGGTTTTGGAAGCTGCTTAGACCCCAGAAAGCTCAGAGGCTCTTGGGGTACTCTCACTGGACTCAGAAGGGGTGCATGCCTGTGACAGAGCTTCTGGGCCAGGAGCAGGCTCTTGGAGGCTGCAGCGTGGCCGTGGGACTTTGGGCCAAGCGTTCCACTCTGTGCCTCACGTGGGAGCTCTGACTGCAGCTGGTGGCGGCTGGACCTGCCGATGGCGTGAGCTGCGGCACCTCAAGGCCCCTGCCTAGCGCCTCCATCCGCAGTCACTCTGTTCACGCCTGCAGCCGCCAGCGTGGGCTGTTGCAGCCGTCCACATTTGAGCATCCACTGCATCTGGGGTGGTTGTTGAAGCCCCCGCAGGCCTGTGCTGGCTCTGTGTGGCATCGGGCAGCCTGTGTCTTGTCCACTGGTAGGATTTGAACCCGAGTCAGCCTCTGACCAGATGGGTGGTCCTGGGTACGTTTTGGCCCCTCGCTGGGCCTTGACTTCTTCCTCAGGAAGACCTGGCCGTGGGCCTGTGCACACAAGGTGCCCAGCACACCCAGACTTCCTCCTTTCTTGTGCAGGCCAGACACCACCTCCACAGAGCAGACAGGGTGACATCAGGGCAGGCTGCTCTGCAGGGGGAGATGGGAGAAGCGAGCCCCAGAGCTCTGAGCCAGGAGCGGCCTCTGCAGACGGCGTTTGCTGCTCAGAGGGGTGGGCTGCGGCTTCACGCACACAGCGCCGTGGCCCCGCCGCTCCGGAGCCCCTGAGGGCCCTCCCCAGGCCTCCAGGGAACCTCTGAGGTCAGGGTCTGTTCTGGGCCATCAGTGGTGGACCCAGCACTGGCCAGGAGGAGCACAGGTGTTGGGTAACCCCGCGGCCCCATCCCAGCGCCCCTTCCTCTGGTCTAGCTGGGAACGCCCGTTCTTTGGATCTGGGGTCCCCTCCCGGGAAGGGCGGGGAAAGGGTGCCTGCCTTGAGACAGCCATCTGGGACACGGGCAGTTCAGGGGTGCCTCTGCATCAGCGCCAGGCCGGACTCCCTGAAGGAGACCTCCTGGGCGGGGCCCCAGGCCTGCAAATCTGGCCGCAGCCGCATCTCCTGCCTGCCCGCTCTGAGTTAGCCACCGATTTGGTGAGTGGTGGGGATGTGTGCACCCTGGATTCAGTGACGCGGGGGCTGTCTCGCGCCTGGACGTGTTAAATTCACAGAGTTCTGGCCTCAGGTGTAGGTAGGCTCGGGTTCAAGCCGTGGCTCTTAGGTCCTGGTCGTGTCCATTCTCAGGCCCACTGGCGCAAGGTGCGTCCTGAGGTTTACTCTTGGCCAGGCGCCATGCAGAGTCCCAGACCTGCGTTATCTCTTTTGCTGTGCACTGCTGCCTGGTGAGTTTCCTAACAGAGGGTTAAATACTTGCTAGAGGGTGGCGGCGCTGGGGTCAGACTGGGCCGCCTGCCTCCAGGACCTCTCCCCGCCCCGAGGCGGAGGCTCCAGAGAGACTGGGATTTGTCAGCCAGAGCTGTGCGCTTGTCCTGCACCAAGGGGTGCCCCATTTCCTGCCACACGGTCTAGGTGTGGGTGGGGTGAACCTCCAAATGGAAGTGGGGAAACTCTTCCTTGGAGGCGGTGAGATGGCCGTGTGCACCTGCAGGGACGGGGTGGGAGAGCTGCTAGTTCAGGGTCTAGGGGCCGCCTGGGTGGGCTGGGTTGGGGTGGGGTGGGGGCTGCTCTCCACCAGCTTCCAGCTCTGGACGGGGGTCTTGAAGGCCCAGGATGGGGGCTCTGAGGGTTTGTGTACGCCTGGGCCAGAACACTGTTCCTGAGAGGGAACGAGTCAGGGCGACGGGTGGGCCCCTGGCTCAACTCCGCCCTCAGTGAACCCGCAGCCAGCCTGACACAGGCAGGCGCAGAGGGTTGTGGCCCTGTGGGCATCCTCGTCCTCCTGCTTTGTGGGGTTTTATAAGGATAGCTGCTGGGAGTTCAGGGTCAGCGGCAAGTGGTGATGGCTTCCCTGCCTGCCGTGGCCCTGCGGAGCCTTGGGGTTTGGCACTGAAGTGTGTCGGGGTGAAGCAGCCTCACTTGTGTGAACACCATTAGTCTGTTGCTGTTTGGCCCCGTCCTGCTCTGGGAGGGTGGCAGGAGGACTCTGGGCCAGGAACAGCTGGGACCGATCGCCTGGGGGTTGGCGGGGCTGGAGCAAGGCCCGCCGACCTGTCCAGGGTGCTCAGCTCCACACGCAAAGCAGATCCCAGGCTGAGCAGGTCTGGTGGGAATGTGGGGGAGGACAGGCAGGAGGACTTGCACCTGTGAGTGGGGAGGAAGTGGCCTGTGCGTGCTGCTGGTCACAGCCTCAGGGTGTTCCGCAGAGGGCTGGGCCCAAGGCTGGAAGGAGGCTGGGGTGGGGCCTGGTGGTGGGTTTGAGTGCTCGTGTCCCTTTCTGGAAGCACTGGGGAAGTGAGGAGACGCCTGCCCAGGCGCCCAGCTCTGGCGAGGCGCCTCTGCTCGTGTTCCTGCTTCTCCCAGGCGCGGCTCTGCTGTGGCCCCCCTAGGCAGCAGGTGCAGGCGGAAGGGGGCGGGCCTCTGCTGTGGCCTTTGCCAGGCTCCGGGTAGCTCCCTGTGCCCTTGGAGCTGTACAGGAAGGCGTGTCGCTGGGAGACCAGCCTGGGGCCCATTGCATCCTCTTTAGCTGGTGTGGCTGCAGTTTGGACTCATGCTGCCAGACTGGATGACCGAGAGCCGCGGAGGAGTACCCGCAATCTGCTCGGGAGGCTGTGAGCAGGGTCGTGGCGGCTCAGCAGCTGAGGCCGACGCCCCGGGAGCCAGGAGGCTCTCGAAGTGGGAAGTGCCTGGCAGCGCCTTGGACGGGCCTGGCACTCACTCGGGAACAGCATCAAAACACCTTTATTAGGAAGGACCACTGCACCTGGCCAGCAGTGAAACCACGCGGCCGGCACGCAGGGGAAGCCACTAGCCGCCTTCGTGGGTGTGTATAGAAGCAGATGTGTGCACAGACACACACACGCACACATGGTGGCTCTCCTGTAGCCGGCTTTGTCTCCTGTAATAAAGCATGCCAGTGCCGAGCTGTCGGTGTCCAGGAGCTAAGAAGAGACTGTGCTTTACCGCCTCTTCTGGTCCAACCTCAGGCCTGGCAGGGGCCCCGGAAGTCTCTGCTCTGGGTTCTGGGCCTGCCCCAGGGCTTTCCCCCCTCCCTCGTCTTATTAGGCTCAGGCTGCTTTAACAGATCCCCGGGACCGGGAGACTTAACAGAAATCACTTCTCACCTTCTGGAGGCTGCAAGTGCAAGGTCAGGGTGTGGGCAGGTCCGGCTTCTGGGGATGGCCGTCTCCCCAGCTCGTAAAGGCTGCCATTAATCCCACCAGGGGAGCCCACCAGACCCGAATCTCTTCCCAAAGGCTCCGCCTCCAGGTGCCGTCACACTGGGGTTTAGAGCTTCAGCCTCGGAATTTAGGGAAGACACAAACATTCAGGTCATAGTGATACTGCTCCAGGGGGTTGAACGGTGTGAGCCGCCTGTTCCCTGAGCCCGGGAGGGGCTCCGGCACTTGCGGGTACCTCTGGCTTCCGCCCCAGTGCCTGTGGCCACTGGTACAGGTGTTGTCTGGGAAGGAGGCCATCATGTGTGCTGGCTTCTGGACCTAGCCTGGTGCATAGGATATGACTGAAGTGTGGGCCTCTCATTCCTCATCTGTGAAATGGGCACACCAGCACTCAGTTGTGTGGTTTGGGAGTTCGGAGGGGGACGGGGACTGACTTGGCACATGTGGTTCCGACACCTAAGGACGGCCTGGTTACAATTTACCCTCTGCTCGAAGCTCTCTGCTTCCCGCAGAAGATGCGTTTCAGGGCTGCTTACCATCTCCGACCCCAAAACTGGCCGGGCCCCTTAAACTGGGAGGGCTTGGTCTTGGAGGAAGCCCCTCACCCAGTCCTTTCCCTTCCATCTGGGCCCTGGGGTCAGGAGCTGGGGCCTGTCGGGGGCCGGTCAGGGTCCTCTCCTCAGCCAGCCAAGCCTGGATTTCCCCAACCACTCCTGCAGCTTCCGGCAATGTCCTTCCACCCTCCACCCCACCCCAGCCCATGTGCTTCTGGGACGGGCCCCCCCGCAGCCAACCCCTCGCGCCGAGCCCAGCTGAAGGAAGTGGAAGGGTGTCAGCTGCTCCCTGAGCATCTCTGTTCTCCGCGGAGTTCAGCATCAAGAGAGGAAAACCGGGAGGGAGACGTCACCCTGCCCGCCGCCCTGCCGCGTTTCCCCTTGGTTCGCTCGTTCCCTCTCGGTCTGAAGTCCCCTGAGCTGACGATGTTGCGTGCGCTGTGTTTGCTGCCTGCTTTCTGCACACAGCGCTGTCCTGTGAGCAAATCCCATGCGCGTTGTCTTCAGAACCTTTTCTTTTAAAGAATTATTATATTTACTTCAAAGACAGAGTTACGTAAGTGAGGTAGAGCGAGCACGCGCGAGAGAGGTCTTTCGTTCTGCTGGTTCATTCCCCGAATGACTACAGTGGCCAGAGCTGAGCTGATCCAAAGCCAGGAGCCAGGAGCTTCCTCTGGGTCTCCCATGTGGGTCCAGGGGCCCAAGCACCTAGGCCATCTTCTTCTGCTTTCCCAGGCAATAGCAGAGAGCTGGATCAGAAGTGGAGCAGCTGAGACTAGAACCAGTGTCCATTTGGGATGCTGGCACTGCAGACGGCAGCTTTACCTGCTTCGCCACAGCACACGCCCCAGAACCTTCTTTTTAAATTCTAATTTTAAGCAGTAAAATGAGCCCCCCTCCCTGACGCCGTGTGAAAGCCCACTGTTGGCGGCTCTGGTCCCTGTGAGTTCTCTCATTTCATTTTAGAGCAGATCCCAGATATATGATTTTATATGTAAATACTTCAGCATGATTTTTTTAAAGATTTATTTATTTGTTTGAAAAGCAGAGCTATAGAGAAGAAAAGGCAGAGAGAATCTTCCATCCACTGGTTCACTCCCCAAATGGCCACAACAGCCGGAGCTGGGCCGATCCAAAGCCAGGAGCCAGGAGCTTCTTCTGGGTCTCCCACATAGGTGCAAGGGCCCAAGCACTTGGGCCATCTTCCAGTGCTTTCTCAGGTCATAGCAGAGAGCTGGATTGGAGTGGAGCAGCCAGGACACATCCCACATGGGATGCTGGCACTGCAGGCAGCAGCTCTACCCGCTATTTCACAGTGCCAGCCTCTCAGCATGATGTTTAAAAGCAAAGAACTTGGGCCGGCGCCGCGGTTCAATAGGCTAATCCTCTGCCTGCGGCGCTGGCACACCGGGTTCTAGTCTCGGTCGGGGCGCCGGATTCTGTCCCGGTCGCTCCTCTTCCTGTCCAGCTCTCTGCTGTGGCCTGGGAGTGCAGTGGAGGATGACCCAGGTCCTTGGGCCCTGCACCCCATGGGAGACCAGGAGAAGCATCTGGCTCCTGCCTTCGGATCAGCGCAGTGTGCCGGCTGCAGTGGCCATTGAAGGGTGAACCAACGGTAAGGAAAGACCTTTCTCTCTGTCTCTACCTCTCTCACTGTCCACTCTGCCTGTCAAAAAAAGCGAAGAACATAAAAATTCACACGTTTTGTCACACCTGGAAATAGAGTATCATAGATGGTCGTTTTAATCAGCATCTCGGATGTCTGTGCGGGGACTTACTAAGCTGGAATCTTGGTGACGATTGGATGTTTCCAGGCTTCTTGGTGTTGCTGAGGCGGCCTCGGAGCACTTTGGGAATGAGGCCGTCTCCCTTCCCGTTCTGGCACCACCTCGGCTGTGTAACAACTGCCCCCGAGCCCCGGCGGCTCTGAGCTCCCGTCCTGCGGGTTGGCAGTTGAAGCTGGGCTCAGCTGTGTTTCTGGTCTCGGCTGGCCTCCCTCCTTCGTGTGGTCAGCTGCTGGCCTTTGGTGAAGCGGGGCAGGGGGCTGCCCTGGCCACGTGTCTCCGCCTCTGCAGGTCGCCCGGGCTGCGTCCTGGCAGGGAGCCGGGGGTCCAGGAAGCAGTGGGCATTTTCTGGATGCCTGCTGTCTCCACTGTGCTTTCTTGGCCAAAGCGAGACCCATGGGCAGCTCCGATTCTGGGGCTAAAATATAACCACCCCACCGCACCCCCGTGGGAGCGTCAAACTCATTGCAAAGGGCAGGGACACAGGGTAGGACCAGCATTGGGACAGCTTCAGCCAAAAGCATGACCTCGGGCCCTGGGCACCGGCCTGGCGACCGTGGGCCGGCCCCCGCTAGTGCCCAGCTGGTGCCGCACTAGGCTTGGGAGGGGCATGTCTGGCCCTCAGCTGCTCACTCTCGGAGCTTCCTGACAGAGAACAAGTGTCCGCCTGTCCCTCAGAGGGCCTGCCAGGAGCGCTGAGTGGCCCAGCATGCGCCAGGTGTCCCTGGTCATTGAGAAGCTCGTGGGTCGCTGACCGAGGCGACTGGGCGGGCGTCACGTTCCCTGTGCGGCAGTTCCCTACGCGGCTGTTTCTGTGGCTGCAAGAGGAGGGTGTTGAGACGTAGCAGCTCCCCATTCTAGAACATTCCACAGAGTGAGCCCTCGGGATTTTCAGAGGGGACAGGCGGGTACCCCGGTCAGGACCCTCTGCTGCTGCCACGCCGTTCCCAGATGGCTCCCAGGTGCGTAGCCCCTGCGGCGGATCTGCCTGTGTACGTGGACGTCCGTCGGCGTCCTCCTGTGCTGGCCCCGTGGGGAGTGTAGACGAGTGGTGGCCACGATGGACAAGGGCCTGTGCTTTGGAGCTGTGCTCTGTGAGGGTGGGGAGAGGGGACCACACGTGTGGAGGGCAGTGATGAGAAGGGGCCGGGGTGGACCCTGGGGTGAGAGGAGGCCTTTCCGAGGGAGAGCTGTGTGGCCGCACCTGACAGCAGGAAGGACCTAGCCTCAGAAAGGCTGGGCCGCAGCGTCCATGTCAGGGCCCTCAGCAGGTGCGAAGGAGGTGCCTGGGAGGGAGCCAGCACTTGTGTTCCTGGGGCGGGGCCGAGAAGCAGGGCAGCAGAGGTGCAGGTGGGGCAGATGATTATTATTATTATTATTATTAACTTGAAAGGCAGGGAGAGACAGACGGGGATCTCCCATCCACTGGCTCACTCCCCACATGCGGGCAACATCTGGGGGCTGGGCCAGGCCGAAGCCAGGAGCCAGGAACTCCATCCTGGTCGCCCACATGGGTGACGGAACCCATGAACTTGAGCCGTCACCCCTGCCTGCCCGAGGGTGTGTCAGCAGGAGCGTGGAATCAGGAGCCGAGCCGGGACTTGGGCCCAGGGACTCCGATAGGTGGTGGGGGTACCCCAGGTGGGATCTTCACCGCTGCAGCGAACGCCAGTCCCAGGGGCGGGTTCTCTAGGACTTCCCAGGCTGTGGCGTGCAGTGTGTTTCACATATGTGAGCGGGGAGGGTGGAGGCTCCCATCCAGTCCCCACCCAAGAGATCGCGGGCTTCCCTGACCCTTTGTGAGGCTTCGAGCAGGTCCCTGCCCATGTGTGTCACCCACTCCGTAGCCCTGAGGGAGTGACCATGTCCTGGAGCAGGTGGCTCTCCTGGGCTGCAGGGACCTGCCTGCTGTAGGGGGCAGCTGTGCTCAGTGACTTTCTCTCCCTCCTGACGGTGGGCCCGGACGCTGGCTTTGGAATGCGAGGGACGGGGGTTTAAACTCGTGTCTGTGGCTGCCCAGCTCCATGGGTTTAGGCAAAGCACTGAGCTTCTCTACCTGTGGCATCCCCATGGCACTTGGCACTCACAGCGTGCCAATCAGGTGATAAGCATCAGCGCCATGGTCACGGCCTGCCCCATACCCAGTCCTGAACCAAGGGCAGAGGGGTGTGACACTGTGGCGTGATGGGACTTAGGAGGGCGGGGCCTGTGCCGGGAACAGGGCTGTCTGGGCAAGAGCGTGGCACGGAGTGTGTACATGAGGCCCTGCGGACAGACA